>NC_081348.1:55648460-55706413 GCF_029784015.1 Lycium ferocissimum
GTTATGGTTTGGTTTTAAAGACCAAATTTTGGGCCCCCGGGGAAAAAGATATTTTTGCCCATGCGGGGGAAAAGACTTGCTTTGGGGGTTTAGAGAGGGATATGCCCTTACTGGGTTTCGATCACCGGTTACTGCCTTGCACAAGTTTAATAGCTCGAAAATACCATTGTAGACGGGTGAATCATCGTTTCCCTACTCCACAATATTTAGCTGAGATATAGTCCACCTTTCCATGGTCCAAATTAAAAGAGAAAAGGGTAAAAAATGCTTCTCTATTTTGGAAAAGAGGTAAAAATACCCTCCGTTATAAATTTGGGTAAAAAATACTCCTCTCGTAATTAAAGCTTTTAAATATACCCTTGTCTTAATGGAAATTAAACGTAACCGATTTCGTTTTAAATTAACGGCCTATTTAAACTGCAGGCTAACTACATAAAAAATCTATACGTAACCAACATTCGTTCCCGAGTCCTATCTTAGCGACTAGGCAAGGAGTGAGCACGGTGTAACCCATACGCGTTTTTTTATTTAGTTAAGTCGGGTTTAAATGGGTTCGCTTTTTAAACGAAATGGGGTTATAGTTGGTGATTTTCGTTAAAACAAAAAAGATATTTGAAAAGTTTAATGACGGAAAGGGTATATTTGTAATGGAGGATATTTTTAGCCCTTTTTCCAAAGTAGAGGGGCATTTTTGACTCTTTTCCTAAATTAAAATGGACAAAACAATTTGAAACAAAATGATTGTGCATGATTGCACGATTGACCTATTGTCAACAGTTACAAATTTCGCTTGAGGATTAAGTGGTGAAATTTCATCCCTAAGGCAAGAAAGAATGGGTGTCTCGTTATTGCAAACTCAAGCTTGATATCAACAAAATTCCAAAGTTTTCAGGTATGGGTCTTAAGGAAGCATCATTTTCAACAGAAATCTTTTTTTCTTATCAATTTTTTTTTTTGGGTTTTCGAGCTGTGTCCGGTATTCGTATTGGGTCCAATTAAATTCAGATTCGCGTTGGGAAGTCCATATTGGGGGGCAACGTCTTCTTCTAACAAAGCGCATTTCGTCAGAGGCTCGGGTCGAGACTAATGATTAAGGATGAAGGAATACTTGTCACTCCACCACAATATTTTTTAGGCTTATGCACATCCCTTAAAAAAGGGCTCACTCCTATAAAATTAAGTGTTTTTACTAACTTACCCCTAATTAAATGCCTAGAAAAAGAAAAACTTAATGATTTTTTATTATGTAAATAAGGGTCATTTTGGAAGAAGAATGTCAATTTCTTCTTGAAATCCTAAAACACCGCTTATTTTAAAATAAAATTAAAAATTAAAAAATCACTTATTATGAAATGGAGGGAGTATAATTTATGAGGAGGAGGTGTGTTTGGTAGTCGAGAAAATGGGCAAAAAAGTCCAAAGTCTGAGAGTACTTCAAGGCCCAATTTTCACATGGGGGTGTGTTGTTTGACACAAAGAATATGCATCTTCCAGAGAGGTTCTATTTCCCATTCCCAAAGTACACATCAACGTGCCCTATTGTTTCTTCCATTTCTATGTTTCTCTGCCCAAATATTCCATTTCTATGTTTCTCTGCCCAAATATCAAAGGACATGCACTTTCAACACATTCATGCACCGACCCTGTAGAAGTACGTTTATAATTAAAATTATTTATAAGATATTATTTGTAAATCCTTAGTAATAAATAATACTTGATAATCTGATTTAAACGGTAACAAATTAAACCTGTTATAATAAATTAAATCATAATGATAGTATAATTATTTTATACTATCATTATGATTACCCAGTCAAAACAGTTCAAGGACAAATATTTTCCTGGTGACTTAGCTACAGATGTTCAAGGATATTTAATTTAAGGCTAAATACCTAAATAGTCCCTTAAACTTGGCATGTTTTGTAACATAGAAGTGACCAGTTAGACACTTGATCTTGTCCAAAGTGTATCCTTTAGACACAAGGATAGTTGAAACCTAGAACAAAATGAATGATAGAAGAATAGTTGGTTTTTGCAATTTGATTGCACTGGAAAGGTGCTCCGTCAGAGAATGTGTTGTTGAATTGAAGGTCCAACTTCAATTGTTTAATATCTTTAAAATAATTCGGTTGTTAACATCATTTTCCAATGGAATTAAAAAAAAAAAAGAAAAAAAAAGTGGGGGATATGAAAATGAGCAATAGAAGAATGATTACATGGGAAGTGATAAAAGAAGAAGAAGAGATAAAATGAACAAATAAACAGTGAAAAAGAAATGAGGAAGGGAGAGATGTTTGATCCCACAACCTTAAGAGATTAAACTCAGCACTTTACCAATGTTCCACTTAGTCTAGCTTGATCATGTGTTCTTTCAATTAATATTAAATATATTTTAAAAAAAATTATATACAACTTATTTTTTTTTTCATATATACGAGTTTAGTCGGGTGATAAAGCCAATGTTCGTATGACGAATCTATATTTTACACACATGGATTCGCATTAAATTTTTTTTTTTGGAAAAAAAAAAAATGCAACGGTTGCCGGAGAGGAGTCTGATGGCCTACTGGTTTTGAAGAAATGGGATCAACCTTTCTTTATTTTTCCTTATTTAATTTCTTTTGTATTTTAGTTATTTTTCAGATACACTTATAATTTTTCTATCTTCAAATTCCACGTGTTATTAAATGATTGGTGTCATTTGACACGTCAGTAGGAAGTGTATTCACTCGTTTCACTTGTCTTGTAAATATGGGATCCGTGTCATTCACCTTGGTGTCCCCCGATACCCCACTTGATTTTTGACATGTGGCATTAGCTGAATCCAGTTCCTCTTCTTTTCTTTCAAGTCGTCCCAATAAATCCATGAAATCTGACAACTAAACCCCAAGCATGAAGCAACTTATTGCAAAAGATGGACTTTCAATCTGTAATAAAACTTGATGGAGATTAATTTAGGAGGCTGATGAAAGCAAGTGCTCAAGACCTCGTTGAAAAATACATAGGATTGTGTTGTAGTAAAAAAAAAATCAACACATGAATTGGATAAAATTTTATTTAGCAAAAGAATATAATGTTGCAGAGAGAAGATGAGATGACTTAAACTTTCGAGATATTCTGTCATGGCTATCTTTTTCTCTTCCATTTCATTTTTTCTTACTGCAAAAATACTATTTAGATTGATAGAACACCATCAGTGTTTAAATAAAGATAAAATTCTGATTAATTTTGGTGTTAAATGACACGATGATTCTTGTGTCTGCCACTTCTCTTTCGATTCTTTGGAAACAAGGGAGAGCTTTTTCGAGTGGAAAGAGGAGTTGTGATATTTGTGAGTGAAATAATATTGTACATTGGATTTAGCTAATGCCACATGTCAAAAATGGAGTGGGGTACTGGGGGAACTGGAGGGAAGACCCGCTGGGGGTGAGCTAGATCCATAAATATGAGTGTTCAAAAGATACACTTTGAACAAGATCAAATGTCTAACTGGTCACTTCATAATTTTATATGTTTATCTTACAAAATATGTCAAGTTTAAAGGGTTATCTAGGTATTTAGCCTTAATTTAAAGGTAAAAACTCCAAGAAACTGAAAGTATTCAGCTGCAAATGCTCCAAATAAAAATCATGTTAGCAGTTTCTCGTGTTTTGGAAAAGAGTGATACAAGTGCTTATTTGTGGCACGTGTTGGACACCATAGTTAAAAAGTAGAAAACATAAATTAATAATTGAGTGTTTCCTTTGACTTTTTAGTGTTGGAAAAAAAAGAAACCATAGTTTCATTTGGTTTTAACTAAAAAAGTCGAGCTTCAAACTTGAATTTTTGAAATTATTCGTGTTTTTAAAATATTTTATACATAAAAATATTTATTTGGGGGCGATTTATAAATATTTCTTAAATTTTTTAAGTAATTTTTTATCTATTGTAATTATTAGCTTGAACTTGTAATTTTGAATGCTAATAAGTTTTATATCATATGGATGTCTAGTAACTCAAATAAAGTCAAACCAAACTAGTATGTAGATTTTGAAGAATCCTAAAATAAGAAAGGAGTTTTTATAATTTATTTTTTAGAAATAAATAATGTTGGATATTTGGTTCTTTTTTGATAATTGATTTAGAGAGTAAAAATACATAACTTAAATTTTTTTTTCTTTGTCATATAATTAATACTTATTTTAGCATGACTTAGTATTTTTAGATTATGGTCATTTTCTTTTATGGCTTGTTAATTAGCAATATTTATTTTAACCAATTATATTAGCTTTTGTTGAATATTTTAATACAATGTCATCACTCTTCTCACATTTTGTGTTATTTTCTTAAGAAACACCTTAATTATATAATTGTATCTTACTAGGACTAAAGAAATATTTAAAGTAAAAGTTATATGTTTTGTATGAAAAAGTTATTCCGAAAAAACTTCCAGAAAAATCCGAATAAAACCGAACAACCCGAGAAAACCGAAATTGAAAAACCCGAATTTTATTGGTTTGGTTTGGTGTATAGCTTTTTTTAAAATTCTCCAACAAATCGGTTTGGTTCAATGTTTAAAAAATTTGAGCTCAAGCAAAATGAATTCCAAAACACCCCTATTTGTGGCGCATCAGTTGGAAACCATAGTTAAAAGTAGAAAACATAAATTTAAAATTGAGTGTTCCTATGCTGATTTTAGAGTTAAGTCATTAAGAAGAAACCATAGATCATTCCATTGACGAACACTCGAGCTTCAAACTTGAATTTTTGAAATTATTCTCGTGTTGTTCTAAAATCTTGATACATTTTGGGGAACTTATATCTCAAATTTGGGGCGATTTGGTGGAGATTAGAAGTGATTTTAAGTGGCAACTAGCGGTGTATGCCCGTGTAACTTTATGTATGACCTTTGTATATTTGTGTATGTCATGCATGTATCTTGTGTATATCATATGTATGTCACGTACGTCAACACCATATATATGACATACACATGAGATAAATATGATATACATATGAGATACAAGTGATATATACTTGAAATACATGAGACTATTCTTCAATCTCGAGGTTCAATATGAAATTTGATTCAAAACCTCACTAAACATTCCAAACTTGAGATATAAGTTCCTCAAGATGTTCCCTACCTTTTGAATCATCCAATTGAAAGTAAATCCTAATTTCAATTTCAAATCTTCAAAGCTTCATAAATGGCAGCAAACAAACCACTTGTGCTTCGATCCAAATCTGCAAAACTTTCATGTAATGAACTGAGAGTTCAATCAAAAACTTCCAGCACAACAAATAAAGGACCCCAAACACCAATTTGTATAAACAATCAAGAAATCGCTAAATTCAACTTGTTTTTAAAGTTTTCTTTGAACTTAATGGAGCTTTTTTAACAAAAAAATTCTCCAACAAATCAATGAATCAATAGCTAAAGCAACTATTTGAGCTCAAGCAAATGAATTCCAAACAATTTATAAATGCTCACTCAAGTTTAGATTCGAAAATTTAAGTTCAAATGATTTCTTTTTAAAGATTTCGTTCTCTTTTGTCTAAAAATACAACAGTCAAAAATGAATTTCAAGAAAGAAAGATTTAAAATTCACTCTTTGTTGGTTTTGTTGTATATTGTATACATTAGGTGGAGATTTTGTTCCTATATTTTAAAAGTGAAATAATATTATTAGTTTGTATAAATATGAATTTAATTTAGTATATCTATGTAAATCTCCCTTTTTTAACTACATCGTGGACTCATGGTGCAAGAGGAAATGACATGTGGTGTCCCCAAAAGTTTCATTTTTTTTTTTTGTAAAACTTACACAAATAATAAAATCTTCAAAAAATGACCTTAACTTGAAAAAATTCATTGGTAGAAGTTTTGTTGCCCATCAGACATTAATTCTAACTTTTGCCTATAAGGCAAAACTTGTGGTTAGTTCACTGTCATGAAATATCCTGAATTCCTGCCTCATAGAAAAGAACTAGAAGTTATGTCTTATGGGCAATAAAAGCTTTGCTTAGACAATTTTTTGAAACGGAGGCCATTTTTAAAATAAATTGTTAAGCGAGACCAAAAATCAAGGAAAATTTACCAATTTCCCCAACCCAAACATTTTAAATGCCCATGCCCCCTCCCAAATTATTTTCATGTATCACGCCGCAACCGAACATAATTACCCACAACATTCTCTCCAAATTACTCCATTCCAAACTTTTAGAAATCTTCCAAATACGCAAGATATTTATATATCATAATGGTATTAAGAAATAAAAAATTGAGTGCGTATATATAATGGAATACGATACCATCTCAATCGTATATTTATATACATTGAAATACGGTACCATGGTCTTGAGGAGTGTCTCATTGAAGGACTAAAGTAGTCTCATTATATGTATATAAGACAATGGTATTATAGAGGGAAACACCCAACCAAAAGTGTGTCATTCATAATACCATCATCGTATATCATACGATGATGGTATTATACCGAAGGACTACAACAAATTGGAAAACCTCTTTCCTGATACCATCTCGGTATATTTATATACGATCCTCTCCACCCAAAATCATGCGGGAACCAAGAAACCATCGAAACATCTTTCATGATACTAGAATCTACGTATATTTATATACTATGATGGTATGGAAGGTGGTAAAAAGAAGGATCGGAAAATCTTCCTGATCTTCGAGATGCATCTCAAGATATTTATATACCATGTTGTGTCATAATCATCATCTCGGATAAATACTTTTGATTTTTTTTCTGAGGGATGCTAAAGTAATGGGGGTATAAACGGGTAATTATTTTGATTTGAGGGGACATGCGTGATCTTTCCCCAAAAATCAATTCCACCGCTTATGTAGGCAATTTGTGAACTTAACCCGTGCAAGGAATCTGTTCAGTAATGGGCTGAAAGCAAATGGATTGGCTCGGGAATCTGTTACATAATCGGTTGGGTATTATATTGTTACGGCCTTATGGGCCTACGCATTACCATGTGCCATCCACCCATTTCTTGTTACAATTTCATTTTTTTTTTGTGGAAAGTATTTTTAAAGTAGAGTTTGAAATTCTGTTAAGCTTAACTTTGGCCCGAATAGGTTTAAGTTTGCTATAAAAACTCTGCCTTATTATTTTTTTTTTTACTGAGCCGGGATTCGAACCCCAAACCTCATGGTATTATGCGAAGGACAAAATTAAAGACCACCAATTTGAGGGCCAAAAATTAAAGACCACCCCAAAATAGGGCATTCCTGCGAATTGCTCTTACAATTTTAACTTCATAATTTTCATAGACTCTTTTAAAATTGCTTCGAGGAAATTGGTGAATATATCTCTCTTTACAACTTGAACACAAAAAAAAGTTCTGCAAAGATTTTTTATGTGTTATTTTTAGATACCTCATGTGTAAAAAGAAAAATCTCTTATAAAAACAACATAAAAGTAAAAAGAAATTTATAAAAGGCTACACAACCAACCTGTCACGGACTCATCTAAATGGACTTGATACTTCTCCTTCATTCCACATTCACCTTTCCAAAACTTTTCATCAAGAGAAAAGCAAGAGAGATAAACCCTCTGAAGAGCTAGACAGCCAGTTGAAGTATTACTTCTAATAAAGAATTAGGCCAAAGGTGCAAATATACTTCTTAACTTTGTGATTTAAAGTAAATATATCTTCCGTTAAAAAAGTGATATATATATACACTTGTCGTTACAAAATAGTGCAAATATACCCTTTTCGCTAACGAGATTTAAAAAAAAAAATCATTTAGCTTATTTTTTAATTAAAAAAAGTCATGTGGCTTTAAAAAAATCTACTCATTTTTTTTAGTAGACATATTTTTCTAATGCCACATGGTAAAAAAAAATTCTAGTGGGTCGGGTCTGGTTTGTTTTTAAGAAAAAAAAAGTCTACCCATTTTTTTTAAACGAATCAGACCTGACCCACCAGGAAAAAAAATTAACATGTGGCTTTAGAAAAATATGTCTACTAAAAAAAAATGGGTTGACATTCTTTTAAAGCCATGTGATTTTTTTTAATTAAAAAATAAACTAAATGATTTTTTTAAAACATTCCATCAGCAAAAAAGGTATATTTACACCATTTTGTAAAGACGTGGGTATATTTGCCCCGCTTTTATAACGGAAGGTATATCTGCTCTAAATCGCAAAGTTGACGGGTATATTTGCATCTTTCCCAAGAAATTATTGATTTCAATTTTTCTTGGTACAGTTCAATATTTGATCTCTGTCATACATACAAACGTCCCTACATATCCTCCTCCTTTAAACCACATATTCTTCTTCTTAATTTTTGTGTAAGAGGATGTGTCCGAATATGTAACACCTGAACTTTCACCTTATTAGTGAGGGTTCCAATCCCCACGCGGCCACGTTGTAATTCTCTCCTTCATTTTCCCCTTCTCCTACCCCTCTGTAACACACACACAGACAAAAAAAAGTAACGTCATGCTTGACAATAGATAATATCTTATAGTTGAAATTGAGCATTTGCAAATTTTGGCTTGGTCATCAGTATTAGCATACACTGAAATTTAATATTTGAGTATATCTAAAATATTTAAACATTTGTTTGAAGAATATTTCCAGTTAAGTAATAACTTTTACCAATAAATCTATAACTTTCAAAAACTATATTTTAAATTTCAACCTCAAATCCGTTTTTTCTACTTCTACCAAATAATGTCCAAACACTTATGTTGGAATTGATCATGCAAATTAATTAAAATGGTGTGAGTTGAGTAAAAAGGTGACTAAAGTAAAATGACACAATACAATAGCTAACGTAGGGTAAAATTCACAAATAATCATTTGTAATTACTTCTGTAATTAAAAAATAGCTATTGTTATGAAATTTTAAATTTTACAAATGCTATTCAAAGCTATTAATGGTAATGCCTATGTTTTTAAAAGCAGTACTATCGAAAAGTTGCCTACCTATTTCATGGCTAATTTATTCAGATAATAAGCATACATAAAAAATACGTGGAGAAGACATCTAAACATGTTGATAGATTCACGAATGATAGACCATTAAATTAAAGGATGACACCAAAGAATAGCAACTTCGATAAGACGATTATCCTAATTCATAAATCTAATCCATTTCGAAAAAGAAGAACAAAAAGGTTGAATTAATTGTTATCATCTTTATCTTCTTACACTGATATTCAAATAAGAACAAAAAGTAAGACTTGGTTGCTATTATCTTTATCTTCTCATACTGATGCTATGTATATAATTAGTGGCTATCCCAAAAAGCAAATTATAAAGAACCAAAAAAGGCTGCAGCTAAGATAAGATTGATTTCATTAAACATTTAAGGCCTATCAGGACTTGAATAATGTCCTCTTTTTGTGTTTGCTTTAGGTTGCAGCTAAGAAACATAATTTTTTCTATAGGAATTAATTGCTCGAGATAATTTGTAACTATTTTTACTTATCATCTATACTAAAAATGGTTGTCCACTCGTCCAATTTAAAAAAATCAAAAGATAATTTATCATTTCATACGTAATTTACCCTTATCATTAATTATTGGATTGAAAAGTTCAATAAATTCTTAGTGGCTGCACACTGGTGCAAAAAGGTCCCATTTATTATGTTCGGGCCGTATATAGTAAAATAATCTTTTATTTTTATTTTTCTATAACAAAATATCAATTTTATTTGAATTCAAATTTTAAATTTTAGTTTGAATAAATAGATATATCTGTTGTGTAAAGAAGCACGCGTTCAAGAACGGTCTGACCTTTTATTCCATAAACCCAAATTTTTTTACGTAGTGCTAAAACAATCTACAAATGTAAAATATTGGGTTGTTGTATGCTAAGAAAAACTGTTTATATTTTTCTCGATACGTATACTAGCCATATTTCTTATAAGGAAAATCAATTTCATACCTCAAACTCTCAAATCCTAATTTCATTATTATCCTATTGCCGTCTTTTCCCTCCTAACATTAACCAACGAATGTCGATCATGATAAGACGTTAGAAATAATACTGATAGAAAATTAGGCTGATGGGGGATATCATAGTTATCCCAAAGGTAGAAATAGCACATATTGGCGATTTTTCGGCATTGTCTTTAAAAAATAGTCATTATTATAATTTCTTAAATCTTATCGGTCAAATTTTGTGATAACGTTCTGACATTTTACTTGTTTAATTTGGAACTCTATAACCGTGGCTATTTTTCAATTAGTATGATTGAAAGTTGATTATTGTGAATTTTTACCATATGATCATAAGCAAATATGTGCCAAACTTAGTTATTCCACTAATTAATCATCATGTTATATGAGCCAACTAATCTTAAAACTGATCAACATTTGGAATCCTATTCATTCTAACCCTAAATCAACCTTTAAGGTGAGCAAATGTGACAACATATTTAATACTGATAGTAGAATTCAACTTAAAATCAAGATTAGGTTCAATTAATCATTTTGGCTTTTGAAAAATCTTGATTTAACGATTTAAACTCCACATAAACTCTCTTACCAAACGCGTTGTATTTATTCATCCTAATTTATGTGTTATACTTTTCTTTTTTAATCTATTAAAAACAGATCAAGTTCCTTATTTAGAAATAATTTAACTTTAAACTTCCCATTTTATCCTTAATGAGTTATTTATAGCCTCACAAACATATGACTTGTTTTAGATGCTAAGTTTCAAAAGTCTTTCTTTCTTCCTTAAATTTTGTGACAGCAAAAAACTGTCACATAAATACACCCAAGAGTGTGGGTTAGTGATCAATGGAGAGGGTTGAGAACCATGAAGTCTCAGGTTTTGAGATAAAAATACTAGGTGATTTCTTCCTATCTATCTTAGCCTTGATGGACAGAGTTACCTAACACAGTAGCACTTGTTTGGTGGGAAGGTGGCAGGTATCCCGTGGAGTTATTCGAGGTGCGTGCAAGCTGGCCTGCACACCATGATTATGAAAAAAAAACTGTCACAAAAATTGAGACGGAAGAAATAAATGTTTTTTTGAACCCCCAAGGAAATCCGCAACTGCTATTCTTCAGATGCGCACTGATTAACATGTTTACTGTGTAATAGGTTGCAAATCACACAGAAGATGCATGTAAATGGCAAGCTCTGACTGAGAAGACTGCTAAAGAGATTGTTAAACCACATTTTTATCATGTATTGTTATACATTACACAAAACTGTGTGAAGTGGCCTATAAACCTTTCAAAAATCGTGCACTCAATGGTCTGCATTGGTTGAAGTTCCACCTGCAGTGTGTTGTACTAGTTAACTTTAATGCGTTCATCGTTTTACTTTAAATGACAATATCATGTGTCATTTATGTCAGCGCGAAACATTCAACTAAAAGTGTATATTGCGGGTGGGTTTGATATGAAGAAAGAACGTTTTCTATGAAAAATGTTTTTCTAGAATTTTTTTTTTTTTAAAATAAGTGAATTTCTTATTTATTTTTAATGTTCGATAACTAAATAAAAAGATATTATTTCAAAATTATTTTATGTAATCTAATAAAATACTATAGGGTAGGATTAGGTTGGGAATGGGGTTTCGGGGGTGGCAGGATTGGGATGTCAAGGGGTGAGGGTTGAGGCATTGGGTTGGTGGGGAGGAGATGAACTTAGAATGTCATGTAGGAGTGGGCGTTCGGTTTTTCGGTTCGGTTTTATCAAACTTCGGTTTGGCTATTTCAGGTTCGATTTTTTGAAGGTGGACACCAAACACCGAACCAAACTAGTTCGGTTCGGTTCGGCTCTTTCGGTTTCGATTTTTTAAAGTTCGGTTCGGTTCGGTTCGGTTTCGGTTTCGGTTTTTTCAATTCGGTTTTTTTAATATAATATTAGAAGCGATTCCATTGACACTAATTCATATTCTCAAAAGCAATAAAACATAAAACTGATAAATTGAAATCAAAATCAAACAAACAGGATGCACAAGAACAGAAAACTATAATCATGACATAAGATTACTAGGTGTTATATACATACCGTAAGAATAATTAAGAAAATACATAAAGGACATACATTAATCCTAAAGAGACATCCTAGTTACCTTTCTTTGTTAAGGATATTTGATTTTTTCAATTGAAGTGGAAAATTAGGGATACAAATGCAAAAGAGGACTTATTACAATTGGTTTTTTTTTGCTTTAAACTTAATGGGTCTGGACTATTTTAATTTTTTTGGGTAATGTATTAAATTTCGGTGCGCGTTTGGTTTTTCGGTTCGGTTTTATCAAACTTCGGCTCGGCTATTTCGGTTTCGGTTTTTTGACGATGGACACCAAACACCGAACCAAACTAGTTCGGTTTGTTGAAGTTTCGGTTCGATTTTTCGGTTTTTGGTATTTATGCCCAGCCCTAATGTCATGTATGAAACTTGTGTTCCCTATCTTATTAAAAAAGTCATTTTTCTCATTTTAAGAAACTTGTTTTTCAAAACACGAAAAATAAAATATTTTCCTCCATACCAAACACCCCCTACATCTTTATTTAACTAGAGGAGTTAATTGGGAAAATCGAGAGCCAAAGAGCTCGTTTTGCAAACCGTTATAAGTTGCAGAAATTTTTGTTGTTTTGATAATTCCCTAGTAAAATCGTTTTTTTTTTTTTTTTTTTTGCAATTTACAGATTTTTTAGACTATAGTTTGGATTTTTTTTGAGCAAGTAACAAATCTTATGAGAAAACGTCAGACTATTATTTAAAACTTTGTAAGTTATTGTAAATGCTAGAAGATAGTCTAATATTTTTTTTGTAAAATATTGAGCAGTCTCTATCTCTATCTCTATATATAATAAAGGAGAGACATGAACCCAATGATGTGGCATGTCTCATTCACCAGGAATGTATTTATCTATTTTCTCAGTTTTTTGGATTTTCCGTTGCATTTTAATACAACACTCTATGTCTATTAAATTAAAAAAAAAAAAAAAGTTGCCGAAACGTTAGTACCGTTTAAAACATTTTGGCGAATTTAAAACTACTTCCTGAAACGTTGTGAGATAGGATTTTGCAAAGGGTAAATATATTTGGCACAACCATAAATGGCACAACTTGACACAATTCCACCTTTTTAGGGGTATTTATGTAATTTCACATGGCATTTGAGGGTGTACCAGTAAATTCCTCTTTTTTCTATTCCATTGATACCCTTCCTGAAAAATTGGAGGGAAAAGTCAAAATAATTCAAATTTTACTCTCTCTTTCTTCAAGACTATAATTACTTTTTCTTCCTAATAACATTCAACAAGAAAAAACGTGCAATACACCTATTCCAAGTACATCCATTTACCTATTGTATTGCTCCATTGTGAAGCAAATTAAAACAATAAACTGTTGAAGCCCGCAACAGTGGAGTAGTTTTTTATTTTCCATATTTCTTATGGATGGTATAATTATAGTAATAAAAAGTAAGAGGAATTAAAAAAAAAGTACATATTTACATGCCTATTTTTTTTTTTTAAATACGACTCCAAAAATATCTTCATTGGATAAATCAGATAATTATCATATGCAACATATTGTTGACATGTTGAAAAAATTCAAGCTCAATCCAATGGCTAAGGAATTTTTTCTTCCTTCTTATAATAATCATAGCGGTGATCAGATGCTTCTCACTAACTTTATACCGGCTAATAAGACTGATGGTTTTCAATATAATAGAAGGTATAGATTTCATTTTTTTTTTATTCTGATTAAAATTCTTTGTTATTTTTTTTTTGGAAATTGATGTTTTTTCCTGTTTTGTTTTATGGGTCGATTCAAAATTGAATTAGTGCAAATTAACTAAGATTAGATTAGAATTGAGTAAAAAAAAATTGTTACGAGTTGATTTAATTTCGTCAATTTAAAAAAAATGTATGTAACAAGTAGTCAACACTATGGTTGGGACGAAAAAATGAATCAACTAGAACATAATCTAATCTAAAACCTAACGCTCTCTTCTCTCTCTACACGGAGGCCTGGGGGCGTAGCCATTGCTGCGCCATGCCTAGTTGACTTTAACTGAAACATTAAATTATCGCAATTTAGCTAAGATTAGCTATAATTGAGTAATAATTAGCAAGTTTTGATTTAATTCAATAACTTTAAAAAAAAATGGACGTAACAAGTGTTCAACACTATGGTTGACTTTAATTGAAATATAGGATTGATTCAATTTAGCTAAGTATTATATAAGATTACGTAAAACAAGTTGATAACTATTGATTCAATTTCATCAAATTTTTTTTAAAAAAAAAGTGGATGTAAGAGTCTGTCAAAATTATGGTTGACTTTAATTGAAACATAAATTATCTCAACTTAGCTAAGTATTAGATATAATTAAGTAGCAATTAGTAAATTTAGATCTAATTTAATCAATAAAACAGTGGATGTAACAAGTACTCAACACTATGATTGACTTTGATTGGAACATTGAATTGCTTCAATTCACCTAAGTATTATATAAAATTGAGTAACAATTAGCAGCTTTTGATTTAATTCTATCAATTTTAAAAGAAAAAAGAAAATGTAATTAGTAGTCAGTACTATAGTTGACTTTAACTAAAACATTGAATTATCTCAATTAGTTATGTATTAAATGGAAAAAAGTAACAATGAGCAACTTTAGATCTAATTCAATCAATTTTTTTTTTAAAAGAGTGATGTAAAAAGTAGTCAACACTACGATTGACTTCAATTGAAACAATGAATTATCTTAATTTAGCTGAGTATTAGATAGAATTGAGTAGCAATTAGTAAGTTTATATCTAATTCAATCAATAAATAGTGGATGTAACAAGTAGTCAATATTATGATTAACTTTAATTGAAATATTGAATTGCTTCAATTTAGCTAAGTATTATATAAGATTGAATAACAATTAGCAACTTTTGATTTAATTCAATCATTTTTTTAAAAGTAGATGTAGCAAGTAGTCAATACTATGGCTGACTTTAATTGAAACATAGAATTATCTCAATTAGTTAAGTATTAAATAGAACTGAGTAGCAATTAACAAGTTTAGATCTAAATCAATCAATTTAAACAAAAATAAAGGATGTAACAAGTAGTCAACACTATGGTCCACTTTCATTGAAACATTGAATTCCTTCAATTTAGCTAAGTATTAAATAGGATTGAATAACAATTTGCAACTTCTAATTTAATTCAATCAATTTAAAAAAAAAAGTAGATGTAACAAATAGTCAATACTATAGTTGACTTTAATTGGAACATTGAATTATCTCAATTAGATAAGTATAAAATAGAATTGAGTAACAATGACCAAGTTTAGATCTAATTCAATCAATTTAAACAAAAAATATAGATGTAGCAAGTAGTCAACATTATGCTTGATTTTAATTGAAATATTGAATTGCTTCAATTTATCTAAGCATTATATAGAATTGAGTAACAATTAGCAACTCTTGATTTAAATCAATCAATTTTTTTTAATAAAAAGTAGACGCAACAAGTAGTCAATATATGGTTGACTTTAAATGAAAAATTGAATTATCTCAATTAGTCAAGTATTAAATAAAATTGAGTAACAATTGACAAGTTTTGATCTAATTTAATCACTCTAAAAAAAATAATGAATGTAACAAGTCATCAACACTATAATTAACTTTAATTAAAACATAAAAAATATCTCAATTTAACTAAGTTCCATAGAATTGAGTAGCAATTAATAAGTTTAGATATAATTCAATCAATAAAATAGTGAATTTAACAAGTAGTCAATACTATGGTTGACTTTAATTGAAACATTGAAATGCTTCAATTTAGCTAAGTATAGGATTGAGTAACAATTAGCAACTTTTGATTTAATTCAATCAATTAAAAAAAAAAAGTAGATGTAACAAGTAGTAAATACTATCTTTGACTTTAATTGAAATATGAATTATCTTAATTAGTTAATTATTAAATAGAATTGAGTGACAATTAGCAAGTTCATATCTAATTCATTCTATTTAAACAAAAATAGTGGATGTTACGAAAGTTAACACTATGATAATGATTGACTTTGATTGAAATATTTAATTATCTCAATTTAGGAAAGTATTAGATATGATTGAGTAACAATTAACAAGTTTTGATTTAAGTCAATTTTTTTTTTTAAAATATGGATGTAACAAGTAGTCAACACTATGGTTGACTTTAATTGCAATATTAAATTATCTCAGTTTAGTTAAGCATTAGATAGGATTGAATAACAATTAGCAAGTTTTGATTTAATTCAATTTTTTTTTTTTAAAAAAAATAGACAATGTAACAAGTGGTGTCTCTTCGTAGACATTCGATAAAACTGAAACGATACAAAGAGACGTAACAAGTAGTCAACACTATGGTTGACTTTGATTGAAGTTGAATTTTCTCAATTTAGCTAAGCATCAACCATTATTAAGTAAAGCTTTCCCAAGTGTTGATTCAATTCAATCATTTTTTTTTTATAAAATAAGTGGATATAACAAGTAGTCAAATATTATGATTGACTTTAATTAAAATGTTGAATTATCTTAGTTTTTCTGAGAGTTAGATAAATTTGAGTACCAATTAGCAAGTTTTGATTTAATTCCATCATTATTTTTTAAAAAAGGATGTAACAAGCAGTCAACACTATGGTTGACTCTAATTGAAATAGATAAATTAGCTAAGTATTAGATATGATTGAGTAATAGTTATCAGCTTTTAATTTAATTCAATCAACTTAAAAAAAAAAAAAAATGAATGTAACAAGTAGTTGACATTGTGATTGGCTTTAATTAAAACATTGAATTATCTCAATTTGTTGAGCATTAGATAGGATTGGATCGAATAAATATTTTGTAAGTGTTGATTTAATTAAATTAATTTAAGAAAATAAAAAAATAGTGAATGTAACAATTAGTCAACACCGAGTTGACTTTAATGGAAACATTGAATTATCTCAATTTAGCTAAGTATTAGATAGAATTGAATAACAATTAGCAAATTTCGATTTACTTCAATCAATTTTTTTTTTTTTAAAAAAATAGCAGGTTTAACAAGCAGTCACACTATTGTTGACTCTGAATTAAAGATTTATTCTAGCAATAATTTAGATAAGTATTAGATATAATTGAGGAACAATTAGCAAGTTTTAATTTAATTCAATCAATTTTAAAAAAAATGACAAAAACTGGATGAAACAAGCAATCAACACTATGAATGACTGTAATTCAAATGTTGAATTACTTCAATTTAGCTAAATATTATATAGGATTGAGTAAATATTTTTACTAAATTTTGATTCAATTCAATCAATTTTTATATAAAATAAATGCAATCTCGTCAAAAAATTAGACAATTTTTGTATGTAATTTAGGACTTTTTTTATATTGTTTAAACGATATATATAGGGTACATTAACTTGTAGTTTGTATTGATAGACCGTATATATAGGTTGACCAAATAACTAAATTAGGTGTATGTATAAATTGTTTTTTAATTTTTTTAAACAAACCACTAAGAAGACTTAGTGGATATTTTATTAGAAACCAAACAAAGAGAAACGTAAAACAAAAGAGTCTTAAAACAACAAACAAAAACAAATGTCAGCTAAGAAGCCTACCAAAAAAGCTTTCTAGGTCCATGCTATGTATGTATCAATTATATAAAAATATTAGAGGGAGATAAATTTATAGGTTCTAGGTATTGGAAGAATGAAAAGCTTAAGCATGTTATGTGTAATAATTGCTTTGCCTTCAAGGAAAGAAATTTGGAGGGAAATACCACTTATTGGAGCCAAAATCTTCATTAAGGGTAACATGGGCGGAGCCACCTTAGGACCCATTTTGGAAAATTACATTGTATATATAGGTGAAATTTTAATTTTATAAGTATGTATACTCTGTTGACACCCCTTAACACAAGTTGAAGACTTAGCATAGCGGTTAAGGGGGTTGTAAAAAGTCTTTAAGATCATGGGTTCAAACCTAGGTCATGACATTTCTACATTTTTTGACACCCCTTAATATGAATCCTGGCTCCGCCACTGAAGGGTAATTAGGACTTTTTAAT
Source organism: Lycium ferocissimum (assembly GCF_029784015.1). Classification (NCBI taxonomy): domain Eukaryota; kingdom Viridiplantae; phylum Streptophyta; class Magnoliopsida; order Solanales; family Solanaceae; genus Lycium; species Lycium ferocissimum. Next base: position 55,666,499 of record NC_081348.1, read on the forward strand.
AGGGTTGTGCCAAGTTGTGTCATTTTGGGTTGTGCCATTAATTACTCTTTCAATTCCAAGAAAAAAAAACTACACCTCTTTTGTTCAAACGATTCATTTATTTATTTTTGCATCAGTTTCCTCCTCTGTCCTCGCCCATCTTTTAAGTTCTATTTTTCACACTCATCAAACATGTACATTTTCCCTTGCGTTACTCTCTTTACGTGACTCTCTACTAATTATTCTTTATCCTTCATTTGCTCACACTTTTACGTGATTGTTTGCGTAGATAAGCAATATATTTTCTGTGTTAATCTATCTTCATCCACGCATTTGTTTTAAGAAATTCTAGCAGTTGTATTGTATAGTAAAATAGTTGTTGCACGGATTCACAAACATATGCTAACATAATCTTGGTTGCTTTTAAGGCTCTAAAGGCAGAGTAGATTTATAGCCTGAAATTCAGAGCCAAAAAAAAAATCGATGAGACTATTTAAATTCGTGAGATAGGGATGCCCTGAATGTTCCCTCAATATGACGGTACATTTAATGATTATCTATTCCCAATTAAATATTTAACACTTTGTCTTTCAGTAATTCCACTTCTGAAATATTTCGCTTCATTCTAAACTTTTGCTTTTGATTCTTTTTGGGTATTCCAACTCTTAGTTTTCATTGTTTCGGGATATGATTTATCTTCAGCATGCTTTTTCTTCATTAAAGTTGTAGTTAGTGGCAGAGGCAAAATTTTCACTAGGGAGTCTCGAAATATGTAGAAGTAACACATAAAGGTTACATGATGATAAAACCTTTTAGTTTGGGTCTTATTCTCTCTTTTATTTTTAAAGTTCCCCCATTTTCCTTATTTAGGCAAAAACTTAGAGAGTACAGAAGGTGAGATGGAGATGCTCCGGATGTAAACTGCATAAATCTGTGTATTTAATTATATGAGATTTTATATTTTGCAAATGTATTCAGAATTTGTTATAACAACAAATTAGAAGAAGAAAAAAGAGAGTTTATTTTAGTGGTGGAGGAAGTATCAAGTTAAGTGAGAGAACAAAAGGGGAACCAAAAAAGGTAAAAAATAAAAGAGAAAGAGAAATAAAAGGGAAAAATAGGAAGAAAAATTACATAATTTCTTTCTCTTTTTAAACCTAATTTGTCAAAACTTTTTTTATTTCTGTCTTCTCTTTTTCATTTTTCAAATTTCCTCCCTTTTTCTTATTCTTTTTTGTTTGGTTTATTTTTCATTTCTCGTTTCTTGATAATAAATACGAGAAAATTTTAAAAACTATAAAAAAGGTTGTGAAGTGTAGATTTTACATACCTAAAGTGTAAAATTAACTACTTTAGTTTATTATTTCTAATGGTGGAAAAATAAAATCAATTCAAAGTTGAATATTAGAAGTTTATGTCCATAATACTTAAAACTAACATTAATTAAACTGAGCGAGATATTAAGAAAATTATTTGTTTAAAGGACTGGTTTTCTGAAGAAAACTGAAATTAACCTTCGTAATTTCTCTATTTGATTGCCTTCATATCCTTGATTATACATATTATATATGAATCACATCACGCATATGGAAAGACTCATTAAATTTAGTAAAATTTCCTTTTATTTATTTTGCTACGAGGGTAAGAAAATTTTTGTTGGATAAAATTATTAACGGTGATTTGGAAAAGTATAATGACACAAATAAATGTAGAATAAAATCATATGATGGTTTGAAACTGAAATTGCTTTTAACAAAAAAAATTATGCAAGGAAATAACTTTCATAGTTCTCCAATGATAATGCCAACAAAGTGTTGTTAAGGATGAGTGTCATCAATGTTTTATCATTTATGTGTTTTTTATTAGTAATTTTTGTTATACATCGCTGTAGTCACGATACCTCTTTTTATTTTTCACCTTCAAATTTGTATTTCTTAGAATTGATTACGAATTACCTTCAAATTTGTATTTCTTAGAATTGATTAAGAATTTTTTAAAATTTATTATTCTATTTTATAACTGCGTGAAGCGCGGGCATACTCACTAGTAAATTGGCCGCTCTTCGTGCGGTTATATTAGCGAATTCAAAAATATTTTAATTTAGTTGAGTGAGAGTAGAATTTTTTTCATGAATATGCATATTAAAGTTAATGCTGTATATATTTCATAAAAACACATGTTCAAATAATTTTTTCTTTAGATGAACTACATTTTTCATTACCAGATTTTCTTATGGTACATTTATTATATGGGAGGTTAATTACATAATTATCCTAATCTAATTACGTATATATTATATACATGTACATATGTTTTCATTCATTAGATAATTAAATTTTTCATTTTTAACTAAAGTTTTTTTTTTGTTTTTTTTTATTTTTTTATCTACCATCTATTATTTCTTTTACCCCCTATTTTCTGTGACTTTGAACTTTTTGATATTTTATGTGTTACCACGAAACAACTGTTATTTGATCGGGCGGACATTACTTTCAGTATTATCTTTCTTTCTTATTTCTTTCATTTCCCTCTCTTTCTTACTATTACCTCCTTAGTTTAAACTTTAATAATTGCAACGTAAGTAGTTTAAATAGAGAAGATAAAAGATTTAAAAAAAAATGTTAGACTTTTTAGGTTAATTGAGGAAAAAGTGCAATTAAGGATAAAAAATATAAACTCAAAACCCCCATTTCCCACACACTTGTCAAAGTATAAAATTAGGAGAAGTTAGATCCATTTGTATTGTAGAAAATTATCGACAACGATTTTAAGATTATTACTGATTGCCAAATGCTATGGAAAATCAATGTAATATCAGTTGTTTAACTTCAGCCATTATGGGAAAAAGATATGTTAACTTATACTTGCATAATATCTTCTGCTTTTATCACACATCCTGACTCCCAAATATATTAATTTTGTCATTCAGATTTGATATCCTTACTACATCGATAATAAGTCATCAATCCTCCACCTTCATGTTTTATTTTCCAAGTACCAAGCATTAATAATTGATGCTTCAGGTACTGATCAACGAAATATTTGCATTTCATGAAAACCATTGTTCATAGACCAAAGATACACTTAGGCCGTTACAATTCAAACATCACGTTTTTTTGCAAGGAAAAAACAGATTGAATATATTAAGTAATTAGGACCGTTACTATTCAAAACAAAATATCCTTTTGGAAGATAAAAAGAGGATAAAAAACTGAATCTATTAAGTGCAAGCAGTAATTTATCTTTAAACGTTACTTACTTTTGGAGGAAAAAAAAAAAAAAAAAAAAAGAGGATGCACCAAAAAATCCAAAAAAGGAGAAGCAAATAAAATAAGAACCACGGTCCGCGCACTTAATCTAAAATATTTCTGCTAATATCTGCATTTGAAAAATATATAAAATGACAGAAACAGGAAGAAAAAGAAAAGAACGATAAACAAATCCGAGCCCACCGAATTCAATGTTGTGTCCTCAAAAAACTTAATCCTCTCCAAGTACTCGAGGTTGCGAATTAATTATTTCCTTTTAGGATAAAATGAATTACCGTCACCGGTGTAGCAGTACCTCAAACACCGAACTTTCAGAGGATAGCAAAATCACACGACATTGACTGACTTTTATTCGAAAATAATGCATATAAAGTGAGGGTAGAATTCTAGTATTTTGATATAAAAATTAAATCTGATGAAAATGGATAAGTAGTTATAGCCAACAAAGTAAACGAGTGAAGAGGTGTAAAACCTTTTCCATGAAAAGGTGCAGTGGTTCATTTCCTATTCACACTCATTCATAAAAATCTAACGCTTCCGCGAAGTCAAGCAATGTTTTTTGTGCTAAAAATGCACAAAAAGTTGTGGATATACTGAAAAACAAGAAAGGTATAAGGAGAAAGAAAAGAAAAGGAAAATAAGAACACCCTACATATTTGTTTAGCTTCAAACTTCTCCTGCGAGAAATAACTTGATACAAAAACCAAAAGACCAAACCCCAAAATTTACACCTCTGAAAGCACAAAGTAAAGAAACTTAAAGAAAAATGAAGAAAATTATTGCCGCTTTACAAAATAAAAAAGGGAAATAAAAGGCACACTATATAAATAATCTACTCTCACTAATGACTAAAGTAATAATTTTAAAGCCTGTTAAAATATTTTCTTGTAGGTTATGGATAAGACAGCTTAACATGATATTAACTGCATACCAGTGGAGCATTTTCTAGTAGTAATAGACTATTTTATTAGTTTTTGTGTTTTTGGATAATCAGTTATTTTTTGTGTTTTTGGATGATCAGTTATAGTTTTATAATTCTCCCCGAACTAATTTAATGTGATAGTATGAGTATTTGAATATTCTAGCTTAGTATTCTGCTGATCAGTTTCAAGAGACGTACACTCAGAAACTTTGAATATTTCTATATCCAATAGAATGCTTAACAATAAAAAAAAATAATAATAAAAGAGCGAATACCCCAATTATCTTCAAATATTTCACAATTATAAACTTTCAACTTTTTTCCTGACGACTTCAAATCTAAAATGCAAACTCACATGTCGGGTGCAGAATTGGGAGAGAGATCGTAATAGAAACCACATGGGAGATTTTGAGAGTCATGGTAATTTTCTTTTTCGTCATTTTTTTTTTTGTCCTTTCTCGAATTTGTCGAACATTTCCTTATTCTTTGTCGAATTTGGTTGAATATTCTTCCTAGATAACAATAAAACTGCTACGGAAATGATTGATAGTGGTGTTTATCAAATGTACCACCAATGTGTTTTGGACCAAAAAAAAAAAATCAAGGCGTTAACGATATAATCATATTATCATCGGAAAAGGCTACTGATTCTTTCAAAATATCCAAATAAAAGATCATATTAGAAGAGGAAGAGATTATAAATAAGAGAAGAGATTTGATGAAATAACCTGTTAGAGACGTTTAGTGTCTTAGCAACGGTCGTAGTGTAAAGGATACTTTTCGACTGTAACCGAATGTTTCCTTTAATTAATGATGAGTTTTGATTTTTTAAAATTATAAATAGAAAAGAATGAATAAAAATTGTCAAAAAAAAAAAGAGAAAAAAGATAAATAGGAATGGTGGCTATAGAGACGTGCCACATCACCTTGTTTATGCCTAGCTTTATATTTATATATATATATATATATATATACACACACACACACACATACATTTTTCATTTAGAGCCTGTTTGGAAAGCCACCTGGTAATTGGAATTGGTGTAATTACACAGCCTAGTAATTACACAGTATTGTATTGCAACGACCTGTTTGTTTGTCATAATGTAATTACAGTGTAATTACAAGCGTCTTTGTTTGGTTGCACATGTGTAATTACACGTTAGTTTAATTTAAAAATAAATTTAATCATAAAAATTTAAAATTAATACTTAAAAATATGTGTGTATATAAATGATATTAAATTAGTTATTTAATAATACATTATTTCTTGAAAATATGTTAATTAATAATCATATATTTGTAACTAATATTGTAAAAAAAAATTGATATACAATTTCAAATTAATAATATTTTACTTTTAATTGATTATAAAACTTAAAAGCATACCTTTTTTGTGAGAACATCATGGGATTGGATGTTTGACAAAAAAAAAAGAATATTTATAAATATAATGCCACAACATTATCCAAATGTTTAACAATAATTGTATCAACTGTAAGTGAAAAATAAACAGCATGCAATGTGAAATAACAAGGCAATAATATTAAAGCAAATATTTTTAAAATCGAAAATATAACCTAAATTCAAAATCCAAAAGATTTTTTTTTTTTTAACATAATACTCTTATGTCAAATTCCAACGTTACATAAGTAAGTTTCAACGTAACATAAGTAAATACTCCGATAATTCAAAAGAAAGGGAAAATATAAGTCTATAACCTCATTCCCAACGAAATTCTACTTTAATAACGTCACTCATTATATGCCAAGTTTGTTAATAACTCATTCTTTCTAATATTAAGAGATGTCGTTTCAAAAATTGGAATATTAACACGGTTATGCTAAATGAATAAAATAATAAAATAAAAAAATATGAGCAATTATATAGGACCACAAGAAGTAAAGGTTGGGAATGAGAATAAAGGAAATGAAATATAAATACTATAAAAGAAAAATATATATTAAAAAATAAAAATAATTAAAATGTAAAAATAAGAAAATAAATAAATAATAGAAATAAAAAATAAATTAGAAAAGAAAAGAAATTTTAAAAGTTAAAAAAAATTAAATAATATAAATAAAAAATAAATTAAAAAAGAAAAGAAATTAAAAAGAAATAAATTAAAAAGTAACCTGTAATTACGGGGTGTATTACAATTCTCGCCCCCCCCCCCCCCCCCTTGAGAATTGGAGAGTGTAATTCTACACTCTCAATACTCGATTCCCACGTATAATTAAATTGACAAACAAACGGCACAACTAATGTAATTACACCCAATCACACTCAATTCCAATTACCTGGGTGGCTTTCCAAACAGGCCCTTAGAGTTTCCCTCTAAGCACATCTTCAAAAAGATAGCTTTTTTCTTCCTTTTTATTTTGTCCCCACGACAAACTTCTTCGAAAAAACTTAGTAGGCGTTAGGAGGTTTTTTTTAAACTTAAAAGTGGAATTGTTAAAGTTGAAATTGAAAATTTGTATTTGAAAGTTAAATTTGTGTTTGGACATGCATTGTACTTGGAATTTTTTTTTGAAATTTTGTGAATGCAAAAGAAATTCATTTGAAAATTGGTCAAAATTTTCCAAACTTGAAATTCATTTATAATTTCTTTTATTCAAAAATCAGTGCAATATATACCGAAGCATTATTCTAGATTAAGTCAAAAATTTGATAAAGTTATTGGACTTCGCTTTCACAATCCTGATGATTTATTTTAGCATAGATGTTATCAAATCCAACTTGACGTTTATTCCTTTCCACTTCCCCTCTTTTTACACCTTTCAATTTTTTCTTTTTCTTTTTGGAAAATAAATAAGGGGACAATGAATCATTGTGAATTTGCTGCTCTTGTCGGCAAAGCTAAAATTATGGATGAGGGGATTCAAAAATTTCAAACTCGCGACTTAAAGTAATTTTGGAGTTACTTCTCTCATGTCAAGGAATTCAAAAAATTAATAATTTTTGAAAAAGTCTATTTTTGCGCTAATTCAATTAAACCCTCTTCCTAGACTGTGACTCCACCATCGATGAGAGTTATATTATACTGTGGACCATCAATGACGAACACAAAATTTTACACAAGCATTTTCAGTAAAAAAAAAAAAAAAAAAAAAAAAAAGAAAAAGAAAAAAAAAACAATTGTAGTTAATAGTATAAGAGATGTCGGGTATGAGAAGCATGCTAAATCACTATTTTCCTTTTTGTTTTTTTCTCTTGGTACAAATCTCAAAAGAAAATAATTTTAAAGTCGGTCTCTATAGTTTTTTTTTTTTGTTGGTCAAACCGTAAAAAAGTTTCATTCAACCAAAAGTGATGTATACACCGCTAGTTCATATTGGACTCTAGAGCTAGATCTCAAGGTCATTCCTATCTAACTATAATCATGTACAAGAACAAAACTAGACAGGATAAGAATTTAAACTATCACGTAGACTCTTCCCATGTGCAGTTGAATGGCAACGTCTTTGATTTGTATTGTCCTTTCAATATGTGGTGTGCAGTTGAATGGCAACGTCTTTGAGTTTTTGTAGTTTGTAAAAATGTTTGTTATGTATATATATGTGTGAGAATCTCCTGGCATTTCTTTCAATCCACATGTGGTAAACAGTTAAACACAAGCTGCAAACAGCCAGCTTAGAATCTCTGGTTGTGGACGATGCATATGAGCACATCTAGAGATCCATATCACTTCAATTCTTCATTCCAGTTCAGTACCTGCCTTGCTACCTTCGACCAACCGGTGAACTCCACATGTATTTAAGCACAGTAGAAAAATAGATAAGCACAGTAGAAAAATAGATGTGAGAATTGCTCCACAGTGCCTATACTGCATAGCACACAATCCATGTTCGCTGTAATTTCCCATTTACTGAGCCTCTCCACTGTCGCCAGTCTTTGATGAATGGCCAACCACAAGATGAATTGGTGTCTAGGTAAAGTGCCCTGTCCCAGTGTGAGAAACTTCCTAGGGACTTTGGGATATTGAGGTGCTCTACAGTTTTAATAAAGTTGAAATATCAAATATCTTTAAAAAGATACAAATATTTATCTATTTCTATTTTTAATAATTATCTATTTAATGTAAGAAAATTTACTTCAAGAAATTCAATTTTAACAAAAAATTATTGACTCTAAGATATTTAATAATAAGAGAATAAAGAACGTTTATAAATTTTAGGTAATTCCAATAATTATTGAAAAAGCTATACACCAAACTAGAAAATTCAATATAAAACAAATAAATATTTCAACATAGACTAAATTAAATAAAATTAACAATTATTAATTTCAACAAATATACTTGCATTGTTTTATCAGATTTTAAGAAAGAATCAAAATTGACTTTGTAGATAGAATCAAAATTGACTTTGTAGATAGATTTAATTTTCTGAAGCAGAATAGCTTATGAATAATCTTATGGGTTAAGCAAAGAAAAAAGTGAAATAGAGAAATAACAAAGGATTAAAGGAGAAGACATAAGAATAATAAATTTAGAAGGGAAGCTGCTGTTAATTTCTCTTGGCTTACTGTTTTACAACCCCATTTCAATATAGACTAAAAAAATAAATAATACTTTTTTGGGTAAAGAATGAAACATCTTTCTCCTAAGAACAAAGAGTGTACTTACGCCAAGTGGATTCAAAATATTATTTCTATAATGTATTTTTATTTATTTATTTATTTATTATAATTTACTAATTATACGATGTAATTTTTCAACGAAGCTAAATACGAAGCATATTTAGCTGATCAACTCCTAATGCTATATGGGTTAGCCCCTGCCGACTGCAAACAAGTGAACGCGGCCAACATGGATTCAATACTATAGTAATTACTTATAAGTTAGTAATTTGTAAACTTCTATTTGATTAATTGGCCATTGCTTTACGAAATGCGCATTGAAACTTGTTCATTTCTCCAACAAAATTGTGAGCCAACCCATAGAAATCCCCAGTGGATTGTTAAAGTTGATACAATATCTTTCACTCTTGTTTGATTTATGACTTATTTACTAACTTTTTACCAGATCTTAGAAATGAATGAAATTTCTTTCCTAATTTGGAAAACAAATTCACTTTATGAATGATTCAGCCACACAAATATTTAAGACTTATTTTGAACCACAAGTTTTAAAAGTCTTCCCTCTTTCTTAAATGTCGTGCCCAGTCAAATGGATTCACATAAATTGAAACGAAGGGAGTATAATGCTATAATTACGGTCCTAATCAAGCTACAATAGTCAATGATTCCAGTATGCTTTCTTGATTATTAGAAAGGAAGAATTTATAAAACAATAATATATAATTAGTAACACAAATCACTTAGCAATGACCTTAATCAATCGTTAAAAACTTCTAGTGATATACCCCCACCAACCAAGACAATGGGATCTTTCGTTTCGCTGCTTAGATAAGACAACTCTCTTACCCACTAGACCACTACCATATAATATATGTTAGTGCCTAGAAGTGACGTTAACATTAAATTAAAAATATACTAACATCAACAGTAAAATAAGTCACTTCAATTTCTATACATATTCCTGGCCACTTAATTCTCTAGGGAAGGTTAAATGACAATCTTTTATGGTGCTAATTTAAGAATTTAATATCTTATCATCTTTTATCCCATCCATTAAAATTACACCTACGCCCTTTCAATTTTTAGTGTCCATTTGGCACTATATACCCCATTTTTGTTGTGACATGTAGTATTAACCATATATAATTAAGTTTCTTCTTGACCATTGTTGGCTTGCTGCCTAATAATTCTTTATACAAGGTCCAAATTATGCCATGTTATATTTGTATATCCTCGATCCTGCCAACCTCAATAAATTATATAATATGGCAGCTAAACTCAGAGACGCTAGTTAATTAGGAGACAAAATTTTGCAAGATTTAAACATTTCTTGCAAGTAATTAGCTGAGAGTATGATTATGACTAATATTATAAAAAATGAGGTGGCCCTTCATAGAAAATGCTAGTGGAGTGACCATAAAATGGTGACACCCACTTCACTATATAGTCCGTCCTTTTTTTTTTTTTTTTTTCGAGCTCAAGTATTTGAAAGATAGCCCAAGTCCCCACCACAAAGAGAGCCCCTAAAGCAAGGAGCTACCATCCAATTCGTCTGGGATGATTTGCACAAATAAAATCTTTCATTGCCATAATTTAATTTTTGATCCCGTAATAAAAATAAAAATAGATAATAAACCAATTTAAGATGAAGCTTTTGCACGGATCGCCTTCAAACACACTGGTCTTTAATTTTGTCCCTCGTATCTATAGTTTTAAACTTTTATCCATATTGTTCATTTAATGAAAATATCTATATCAGCTTCACTCGGCATAAGTTTTGTAACATTTATCTTCGGGAAACTAAACTTTTGCTTCTCTTGACATAAGTTCTGTATGAATTAAGTTATACATCATAAGTTGTGACATATTTTCAGACTTCGTTGTAGTGTTCAAAAATCGGAGTTATGTTTTTTGGGGCATATGTTCTTTTATCCTTTTTGAGTTGAATAACGTGCCTGTTTTTGTAGAGTTTGATGTGTTTTTGGCCATTTATATGTTGAGTTTTGAAAGTTTTGCCATGTTCGGTATAACTTGTGGATATTATGATACAAAAATATAAATTTATGCCGAGCAAATATACACTTGTTCCGCGTGAAAAGTGCTTAAGGGAAAAAATTAAAGACCACATATTTAAGGTAAAAAATTAAAGATCGCCCTGAAATAGGGCCAATTGTGCAAATGACCCATCTATGATAGCAAAAACCCGAAGAACCGTCAAAATTTTAAATTGATGGGCAAAACTTGCCTTGTTACAAACTAACGAATACAACATGATTTTAATTGATGGGAAAGACTATTATAAATCATGACAGATTGTCAGAATTTACCACAAAATCCTAGAGATTGTCATTCCATCTTTGGTTTAACCAACACGTTTTTGCTTCAAATTTGGCCTTAATCAACTCCAAATTTGCTATTCAACATTCTAATATCAATCCCAACAATTTTCAATTGTTAGATTCAATCCAAACCTTCAAAAATTAATAGACCCGTTTTGTCTTCGTCAACAATTAAGCTTAACATCCAACAATTTTTTTTCAAGTTTCTTCAACCAAATCAACGACCAATAAGTAATGAGTGTTCGATATTCTACGACACATATGAAGAAGATTGAAAAGGAAGGAGGAATAAGGAGGAGGAGCACAAATTCCGACAGATATCTAAATTTGCATTACTCTTTTAAATGGGACCAAAATTAAAATAACTGATTCTTATGAAGGACACCCCGTGAAAATTTGTGATTTTCACCCACAAATTCTTTGGGAACTCATGGCCTCTTTTAATTCATTCTTTTTTCCCCTCTCTATGGCTAGATATATACATTGAGTGAGGGGTTGCTAGATACAGTACTAACATTAACCACTCTTCGCGGACCCTCCCAACACAATAGGGAAAAATATCATGAAGGAAAATTTCATAATAAACAAGGGGTAACATGATGTCATATTCCACTTTTAATATCCCTTATCATATTGATTCTTAGAGGTTTTTATTATATGTGTTGTAACGTAATCATGTTTGGTCTCTCATTAAACATGTATATAACACGTTGAGGCTGACAGATTCACTTATTTAAAGATGCATCGAAGACAATTTTGACAGACAAGAAAATGGAAGAGATTCTTTTTTATCTCCACTATGAAGAAAATGGCCCATGTGTGTAATAAATGTTTTACTACATAAATATACTGCTTATATAATAAATAATAGACGCCAAAGTAAAAAAGAAATGGGTACCCAAAAAGAAATCAACGAAGATGAAAAGAAGGTTAATCCAATGAGGTTTAAGTAGTCTTATACCTCATTTATTTTATTAAGATTAAAATGTCTGAATCTGAATACATATCTGAATATTAACATGTGTTTTAAGATTTAGATGCCTGAATACACATCTAAATATTAAGATATTGTTTATCATCTAATCAATACTAAAATTTAAGATTGATTTTTTATTTCAACATTTGAACGTATACAACTTGTCTTTATTTAATTAATCTAGTACCAAATCAGCAAAAAAAATTTTAAAAAATTATATAGCAGTTGTGGTGGTGGCTGACGCCTGACGGTGGTGGTTGTGAGGTGCCGATTGGGGATGTCATTGGCTAATGATGGTGTTGTGGCCTTGTGGGTAGTAGTTAATGGTAATAGTGGCCACAATATTGGTTGATGGTATGGTAGATGCATGGTGATAGGCTGATAGCCACTAATAGTTGTGGTGGATGATAGTGATGTCCAGCGTTAAATGACGATAGTGGTTGGCGATATATAGGTGACCGTGTGTCGGTGATAGATGATTGTTGTGGTAATGGTGATTGGTGGTGATGATTATAGATGGGGACTAGTGGTGGTGACGGGTTGACGATTGATTTGCTAGGATAGAAATTTTTAAGTTTCACAACTTCAGTAAAAAATATCCGAAATTTGATCATGTCAAGTCCACAAATTCAGTCAAAAATGTTCGAAGTTGGCATATGAAGCCACACTAAACTTCAGAAGAAAATGTCGCATTGATGACAAGATCACCTGCTAAACAAAATATTCGAAGTTTGCCAAACTTTTGACACATATTTTTACTACTTCAGTCGCATATGTTTGAAGTTGTTCCCGATGTGGGGTAAACATGCAAACTTTTTAAATTTCGGATACAAATTCAATGGCGACCCCAAAAGAGGGTTTGTGCATTTCGTCCGCAGTCCTCACTTCTCACGTGGCTTGCTCAGATGAGAAGATAAAAGATTAAAGGCGTGTTTGGTGCGAAGGAAATGAAATGATTTCCACTAAAAATATTATCCTGGAAAATCAATAATTTTTTTATTTTTTGGCTAAGTTTGGTACCTAAAAAAAAAAAAAAAAAATATTGTCGACCCTCACGTGAGGAAGTCACACAAGATGAAGTCATGAAACAAAATAGTCTTATTTGGCTATGTTTTGTTTAGAATCTTTTAGAATGATTTAGTAGTTGGACGGCTAATTTTACTTTGAGAAACCGAAGCCTAAATTGGCTATCTAATTATTTCAATTCTAGAAATAATATATCCATCCCTTTGACCTCTAATTGAGTAAAATATGCATCTTGCATGTAAATTTTTATTACTATATTATAATTAAGTGATATATAATTTTGCATTATTTGATAATTGTTAGAATATAATAATTTGGTTTGATATAAATGTGGGATGCAAATAAATATATTTCTTGCAATTGACCATTTCAATTTATCTTATTTTACTAGTTTCTGTGTACGCGCTTTGCGCGTGATCAAAGCGCGTGCTTCATTTGATAATAAACACTATAGAAAAAATTTAGACGTAGCTATGAACTTCATCATTAATCCATCGCTAAATTACATAATTCATCACTAATCCGTTGATACAGGATTAACGACGAATTGTCCTCATATGCCTTATTATGCCAAAGGACTTCTATGGGCATATACCTTATGAAAATTACTAAAAACAAAGAACCAACACAAATTCTTTCAACACGATTCTTCAAATATTTGTCAAATAACAAAAAGTACAAATAAGATATAAAATATGTTATACTCCATCGTCTCAATTTATTATGATAATCTAAGCATAAAAATTTATAAAGTATTAATACTGTAAACATTATAATAAACAAAGTGCTCAATGAGATTTAATTATTAAAGATTCTAGTGACATTTTATCTCCTTTTTAATAGGATTTAAAATTTAAAAGAGTCATACAATAACATAATTAATTTGAACTATACCACTGTTCAACCTTTATAACTACATAGAGTTTTGTGCTTTTATAATTTATAATAGTATAGATAACATTGTTTTACGCTATTTTCTAACTATTGTGAATATGTTTTTCATTATTTTTCATCTTTTTCTCTTGCAATATTTCAAAATTGGTTGTTAAAATTAATTTTAGTAATCGTAATTTTTAGGTCGTCATAATGGATTAATTAAGAACCGTAGATAGTTAAAAACATGGACTATACTTTAAGAACTGATACTTGTAACAAATTAACTATAACAAAAAGGATGAAGATGAATTTCATTTTCAACTTTACCTTCTTCATAAAACAATCAAATTGTTTGACTGGTTCCTAAAAGTAAAACCAAACTTAAGAATTCTATTTATTAATGTCTCCTTGAAAAAATAGAATTACTGTTATTAAGTGTACATAGTTAACTTAGGACGTCATTTATATATAAGAAGTTATTAATTATTATACTACTAAAAATCTTTGCACGTTATTTCCAGTCAATCATCACAAGAGATATTGCCTCGCATGCTCGGGAAGGATGCAAGCTCATTGTTATTGGGTTAATCTGACCGGTACTCTCAATGCGGAGCATACATATCTGTGTTAAAATTCTCTAAAAATATAACAAACAATAGTAAATATGAACCCACAACTTTAAAAAATAATAATGAGTACTTCAATCTTAAGTACCTTAAATGTTGAACTCATAAAACTTAATCTTGGATATGCCTCTTAATATACGTGCAAATCAACACAATTTTGATCAACCCACAATTTAGTGATACACCGTATCGTCTTCCTGTCGAGAATACGGTAACCCTTGAAGTTTGAAACATTTAACTTTTATAGCTTTTAACACGTTATTTTTCTTTGTAAAAAAATAATTATTAAATAGATATGTACCTTGGGGAGGATGCAAGCTTACTGCTATCGGGTTAATCTAAACTCAGTCCTTTTAATGCGGAGCATAAATGTATGTGTTAAAATTCACTAAAAGTACAATAAATAATAGTAGTAAATATGAAACCACAACTTTAACTATATAATGGGTACTTCAATACTAAGTACATTAAATGCCGAACTTATAAAACTTAATTCAGAATCTGCCTCTTAATATACCTGCAAACCAACACAATTTTGATCAACCCACAATTTAGTCCATACACCATATGATTTTTCCTTCTAAGACAAACGCAAGAATACTAAAAACGATCCAGTGAGATGTTTATTCTAACATTTGCAATACAAACTCATACTCTGTGAATGAAAATTCAATAGCCTTTACGATTGTGTGTAAACTTCAATTACCTTTTGGTCACCAAAGACTAACACGTAGATATTTAATTCTCTATAGCAATACATGCATGTATATTTACTGCACCAAAAAAAAAAAATACTTTCTTATAAAATTCACTATATGTTTATGATAAATCAATACTTACATACAGAAGGAGAAGATCCAGACTGAAAGTCATCCAACAAATAGCTTGATTGGTTTTCAACATCCATCCTTTTTTTGTTTTTTTGGGTTGAATACGGCTTTATTTATTCAGGTTTTAGCATTCTCTTTAGGTTTAGGATTCTTAATTTTTTTGCCAAAAATAACGCAGGTTTTATTGCAGTTTTTATTTTAAAAGGAAATATATATTATTAATGTTTGTGTCTATTAATTTGCGAAAAATAGTAAATAACAATTTTGTCCTAGATATAAGGTAGAATTGTGTGTTAAAAACTTTTCCAACTCATGTAAAAAACAACCAAATATATTACTACACATTTAATTGAAGTCCTAAATATAAGGCAAAATTGTGTGTTAATTTAGGACTCTAGTAATTATCAATACTACGGAGGAAGAAAGAGGTTTTTATTACAAAGGGTAGTTTTCTTTTGCTAAAAATAAGGCAGGTTTATATTGCAGTTTTTATTTTGTAAGGAAATATATATTATTAGTGTTTAGTAATAATATATGTAAGAAATTAGTAAATGACTATTTTGTCTATTGCGGAGTCATTTAATGAAGGGCAAAAAGTTCAATCAACATTTCTAAGGCCCTTCACACTTTTAATATAATATAGATTTCTAGGATCTGGTTCCAATTAAATGTACAATCTCCAATAAGCCTTTGCATTTCCTTTTCTTACTATTTCCTACTTTTGAAACTTTTTTTTTTTTTTTAATTTTGTTTCTTTTGACCTCTAGCTCCTTCCTCTTTTTTTTTTTTTTTTGGTTAAATTTAAATTATATATCCTATTCATCATTTCAGTAACAGAATGGCCTTAGCTGAATTCAAGAGACATTAAATCAGGAAGAGCTCATAATAGTCCATGACCGAAGCAGGTCTTGTGTTTATCCACGTTTGGTGTTTTTCATCATTTTGAGAAATAATAAACACCAAATATTAGTATCTTTAATCTAGTTATATATAGCAAATTATATTAATGAAGCTTTTATATCAAGATTCTCTTCACAAAAAAATAGAAAAACATAAATGAAATAGGCGAGGGACGTGCTTTGGTTATAAGTTTATCGAACCGTTGTTCTGTTGAATGACTAGGAAATTAAAGGAGCTTTTATCTATAAAGTCGTTAGTTTCATTCAATTATGATACATACGTAACTTATTAAATAAAATGCGTAATGCATTGATAACCCCTTAAATTTTTAGTAAAATTTATTTAGACACTCAAATTGTGTTGTGTTTCAACTGAGCAGAACAAATGATAAAGTGTTACTATTGGACACTTCCGATTTATATTATGAAAAAAGTTTCTGTGTGTGTTCACAAGCACCCATTACGTAAATAAGTTAATGACATAAAACATGTCTCCTCTTTAATATATACATTAACATCATTCTAACATACATGAGGTTCCATGGCTCATATTTCAGCCTAATTGCATATATTATTAAAAAAGGTGACATATTTTGAGTGGTTAATTTGTCTACATTATAAGAGTTTGAGAACATGTGCAAAAATTTTGAGTCGAAAGTATCTAATAGAAACACTTTATCATATATTTAGATTTGAAGTGCTTAATCGAAACACACGATAATTTAAGTGTGTAAATGCAATTTATTGACAAATTTAAGAAATTGTTGATGTATTATGCCTAAATAAGTAACAAGATCCATTGATTTTGTGAAACTTCGCCAAAACTTGATAAAATAATGTAAAAAAATAAATAATACAATCAATAAGTTCTTATTCTACTTGTATAAGTCTCGAAGTAAACAAAGATGGATTGTGATGGAATGATTGAGGTCTCTCCATCCTTAATCAGAGGTCTGGAGTTTGATCACCTGAGAATGAAATATTCTGTTGGGAGCACCGCCCCCAGAAATGAGCCCCTACTCTTTGTTTATAGACCTTATAAAAGTTTTTGCATAAGTTTAGAGAAAATTATTGCAAGTTAGTGAGAGATTGCGAGCTCAACATCTAATCTAAAATCTCTCCGTCTCCAATTATTTGTCATGATTCTCTTTTACTCATCCTCAACTATTTTATACTTCATTGGTATCTGAACAATCATAACATCACTCCATAATTAAGGCGTTTGTATTCTTCATGAACAATAACTACTAAGTAGGTGTTTGATCATGTGATTTGAAATCATGATTTCATAGTTTGATTTCAAATCAGCATTTGTTTATGAAATTTGCACAAAATTTCAACTTCAACTTCATATCATGATTTCAAATCCCAAATTCTCCAAAAAGTGGATTTGGATTCCAAATCATGATTTCAAATTTTTTAAAATGTAAAACTTGACCCATAAGTTTATATTTTGTAAAAAAAGATCCATAAGTTGGTTAATATATTTTTTAAATGTAAAACTTGACTCAAAGTAACAATATTGGTTCATCTTCTCGGTCATCTGATCAGAAATGCATGCTTGACATAAAGAGATTGTCCGTACCATGTGGGAGGATTATATTAAATAGTAGTTACACTACAACTCATGTTCAATTTTCTTTTTTATTGAACTAAAGTTTGATCAATAGACGTTGTATTTTTTAGAAATGCCTTTTAGTAGTGTATTAACTTTGTTATGAACTATGGTTTGCTTATTTGGTAAGTTTGTATAAGAATTTGGAAAGTTTTGATAGTTTTTACAACTTATGGGGTTTTCATGTTTATGAGAGAAAATACAACTTAAGAAATTCAAATTGCATGTCCAAATAAAATTTCAACTTCAAATCATGACTTCAAAGCATGTCCAAACGGGGCCTAGGGGTGAAATGGAAAAAACTAATTAATTTTATCTTGAACTTCTAAAACGACAAATAGTTTAAGACAACTATTTTTAGAAATCCGACAGATAATTTGAAGGCGGGGGAGGGTGGTGGTGGTTTGTATAACTATTTTTAGAGGTTCAATTTTCCCCTTATATGATGAATGGAGCAATCTAAACAATAAAAGAATTGCCAAAGAAGAATGAAGATGTGAAATGGAAAGCAAATTTTATGAAAGTTACATCCACATATCACCCTCTTATCTTCATTTATCATCACTATTGGTCTTTCCTGTTAGTGGCTTTCATCATATGCAACATTACTCTGCCAACAATTGAGCCACTTGTTTTGTCATCGTTTTATAAAAAGAAAATCACGAATTTTAATTAACGAAGTATTAATCATGTGGGGGGGGGGGGGGGGGGGTTTGTATAACTATTTTTAGAGGTTCAATTTTCCCCTTATATGATGAATGGAGCAATCTAAACAATAAAAGAATTGCCAAAGAAGAATGAAGATGTGAAATGGAAAGCAAATTTTATGAAAGTTACATCCACATATCACCCTCTTATCTTCATTTATCATCACTATTGGTCTTTCCTGTTAGTGGCTTTCATCATATGCAACATTACTCTGCCAACAATTGAGCCACTTGTTTTGTCATAATTGACTCATAAACTCTCCTCGATCTCACATATAAATTATTTTAACAAATTGAATTTATTTAAAAATATTTAACGTTTTATAAAAAGAAAATCACGAATTTTAATTAACGAAGTATTAATTAAGTGATACATTTAATAATATATAAAAGATAGTTAGAAAACATTTTTATGATTAAAACTATAAAATTTCTTTCTTACTGAGTTGTTCAAAAGTCTTAAAGTTACTCCTTTCGTTCCAATTTATATGACATAGTTTGAATCGTCACGGAGTTTAAGAACAGATGAAGATTTTTGAAACTTATAGTTTTAAATATGTCATAGTATTTGTGTGATTCAGAAAATTTTGAAACGGACCATAATATGGACCGATAGATTAGTAAGCAATAACTGATCTAGAGGGAAATATTTGCTTCATCTGAACTTAGTAACTTTACCTCGGACCCTGTATATATCTATTAAAAATAGGCTAAAGCCATCGATAGCACCGAACTCTTGTCCGATTTTCCATTTAACTCCCCCAATCGAAAACGTTAACCATACGGACCTCGAACATAAGTTAAACTGTGCCATTTGAACACATCATGCCAGCTTGGCACATGCATACAGTACACTGTTTTAAACAGAGCGTGAGAGACCAATTTTTACCTTTTTAAAATTTTTAATCATTAAAAATTAATTTTAAGAAAAACTCTATTTTAAAATCTATTTAAATAATTAAAAAAAACTGAAAAACCCAACCTATCCTCTCAGATAGCCCACTTCACTGCCGCCGCTGCCTCCCCGCTCTATTTCAAAATTTATTTAAACAAATCTCCGACGAAAAAGGGCACAATTTTTTAATTATTTAAATAGATTTTGAAGTAACGGCACGGAGGCGTTAGCAGCGGGCGATGGCGGCGGAGCTGAACGTGCGGAATTGGCGGTTGTGAAGTGGGCTATCGGAGAGGATGAGTTGGGTTTTTAAGATTTTTCTTAAAATTATTTAAATAGATTTTAAAAATAATTTTTCTTAAATTTTTTTTTTTTTATTGACATGGCTTATTTTTATTGGTCTATTTTTCCATGTCACAGCAAGTGTAGCTCACGCACCATACTCGATCTGGACTGTGTTCAAATGGCACAGTTTAGCTTATGTTCGAGGGTCCAGATGGTCAACGTTTCAGTTGGGGGGTCTAAATGGAAAATCAGGATAAGTTCAGGGGTCCATCGATGACTTTAGCCTTAAAAATAAATCCACTAAGTTAGCAACAATAATCGATTTTAAAACTGAAAAAAAATTAATTCATTAGTGATAGAATCACGAATTAGAACTCATAAAATTTAAATCTTAAATTCGCCTACGATATGAAGTCCTAATTAACCATCTAAGAAATTTAAGACAAAACCATTACTCAAGTAAAAAGTGGTGTAATACATCCCTTAAACTTGGAGGCGGATTTAGGGGTGTGGGAGGGTGTTCACCCGAACACCTTCGGCAAAAAATTAAATTGTATATACAGGGTAGATTTTCTGCGTTTGTGTACATATATAAGTTTTGAATACCCTAAAAAAGTTCAAAAGGTAAGTTCAAGAGGTCTAGGGTGTTCAAAATTCTCTTGCCGTCCAAGGTTTGATTCTAAGGGACAACATTGTTTTTTATGTTTAGCTTGTGTTTTTTTTTCCGAACCCCCTGAGTGAAAATTCTGGATCCACTACTGCTTAAACTTGCCACTATATTTTATTTAGACAATTGAACTATGACTTGTTTCAATTGAGCACCCGTAGAAATTTTTCCAAGATGTTTAGTCCGAAATGTCTAATAGGAACATTTTATCATATATTCAGGTGGTTAATTGGAACATGTCATAAATCGAATATCTAAATATATACTGACAATTTAAGGGCTGTGGATGTATTTCGGAAAAAAAAGACAAATTTTGGCGGATGCCTGTAGGCAAAATAATTACCCGAAAATCCCCCTTACTTTCATGCCACCTTACCCGGATGCCCCCAAAATTATGATTCCAACATGGTATCACCCAATATGTTATATATCATGATGGTATCACAGAGGACTTCTTTCATTTCTTCAAGAACACTCATCAACCCTCTATGAAACTCATTATATCTTTAATGTACTGACATGGTATCATACAAGATCATGTTAATTTATTAAAAAAATACACTTTTCTCATAAAAACTTCTATGGTGTACCATCATCTTATATTCATATACTGAGATGGTATCATAGAGGGCTATTTTAGTTCTTCAATGAGATACTCCTCAGTCCTCCATGATACCATCATAGTGTCTATACCATATACTGAGACGGCATCATGGAGGACTGCTTCAGTCCTTAAATGAGATATTCTCTAAGTCCTCCATGATAGATAAATATCATGATGAATAAATATCATGATGGAAGGGTTTTGGGCGAGCGGTACTCGGGTATATATTATCGGCCGGCTGGGTGGAAACGTAATTATTTTATGGGGAGCATTGCCGGATAAATATTTTGCCTTTCATGCATATTTTGTGTTGTTTTTCCAATAAAATCCTTACTCCAAAAAAAGAAGGCCTCAACTTTCTTGGTTTATATATTGTCCCCACCTCCATTACAAGAAAAGAACCAAAAAAAAAAAAAAAAAAAAAAAAAATAGCTCCCCTTGAAGGCAACTATTCCAGTATAAATATCAATCACACAATACCGCGTATCAACCACTCACAAAAAGTATCAACTACTAGTGAGAAATTAAAAGAGTTGTCCTATAGCTATCAAAAAGCAAATCAAAAAATGGTGCAACAAGAAGAAATAATCAGAAGAGGGCCATGGACAGAACAAGAAGATCTCCAACTTGTATTTTATGTAAAATTATTTGGTGATCGACGATGGGATTTTCTGGCTAAAGTTTCAGGTTTGAGGCTAAGGTTGGAGGGAGACAAAATATTAGAATAGGTATAATATTAGGCTTAGTACAAATAATTCTCTCTTTTATCCACTAAAACAGTTAAGTTTCTAACCCTCTTCTTATTTTATTTTTTCAGTTCTTCATATTATTTCTTTGT
The DNA here is from genome assembly GCF_029784015.1 of Lycium ferocissimum. Taxonomy (NCBI): domain Eukaryota; kingdom Viridiplantae; phylum Streptophyta; class Magnoliopsida; order Solanales; family Solanaceae; genus Lycium; species Lycium ferocissimum. Next base: position 55,688,436 of record NC_081348.1, read on the forward strand.
AATTTTTTTTGTATTTGTTTAGGTTTGAAAAGAACAGGAAAGAGCTGCAGGTTACGTTGGGTTAATTATTTGAATCCTGATCTCAAACATGGCAAGATGACTCCTCAAGAAGAACGTCTCGTTCTTGAACTTCACTCTAAATGGGGAAATAGGTTAGAAAAAACTTTTGACTTTACTCTACGGAATATCTTAATTTTACCTGCAGTTATATTTTGAAGTCGTTCATTAATTCATTCTATAATTATATTAGCAAATCTTCCTATATTTTCTGGCCTTGATTCTAACGGAGCTCCAGTGTGGATTATGTGGATTCCACATGTCCAAAATATACTTTGGAAAAAAGTTAAAAATTTACCATTCTACTTTTGATTATGAGTTACAATTACCCTATGTCATACTTTAGAAAAACTTTTAAATTTTTTTGGTAATATCTTAATTTTATCCGTAGTTATATTCTAGTGTCATTTATATCCTTACCCTTAATTTAATGAAGCTCCTGTGTGAATACTTAGGTGGATTACACGTGTCAAAATAGACTTTTGATTATTTTTTCTAATTTACCATTCTACTTCTGATTATTGGTTACAATTTTCCTCCGTTATACTTCAAGTTGGAGTTCTATTATATTCAACGGCATGGTTACTTTTCTCCGTTATAGTTCAAGTTGGAGTTCTCTCGACGTTTTTTGCTCTTCAAAATTTCCATATACATGATGTTTTTTTAATGTTTAGATGGTCAAGAATTGCTCGGAAAATACCAGGTCGAACGGATAACGAAATCAAGAATTACTGGAGAACTCACATGAGGAAGAAGGCTCAAGAACAAAGGAAAAAGACTTGTATCTCTCCATCTTCATCTTTTTCCAACTCTTCATCTTCTTCCTCTTCAATCACTCACGACGAAAATGAGACAAACTTCTACGATTCTGGTGGACTCGAGCTATTGCAAGCTGAAGGAGAAAAGAAAGCGAGTGATCAAGAAAAAGCTGGAGACAGTATGAAAATTTACTCCATGGATGAAATCTGGAAAGATATTGAATTATTAGATGAAAATGAAATGACGAATTCGAATAAACCAATTATGGGGTCTATCTCAACCCTATGGAATTATGACTCACTGTGGAAAGATTTTGATTGGAGTAGCTTTCGGTAGGAACATGACTCTGAATTAGTCGAGGCAGCAGACTTCAGATGATTAAACTGAAGATGAGCTAATAGGAGGTTTATTTATTTGAAAGATAAAAAAGAACTTCTTGTAGTTGATTTAGGTTTACAAGATCAATATTAACTTGTATATTACTAGTTGTGGTGAAAAACTACAACAACTTTTACTAGTAGTGCTTTCTATGTCTGCTGTTGTAGCCATCTTATGATGCTTTAATTTAATTACTAGAGATTTAAGTCTGTTTCTATGTTAGCTACTTCTACCACTCGGCAATCTTTCTTATGAAATTTAAATGTTATTGTATTCTACGTAAAAGTTCTTAGCTTCCTATGTACAAGTTGTAATCTTTTCTTGAAGTTACGTTGCATTAATTTCCATCCATTATAATTTGGTATTTCAGATACAAGATTAAGTTACATACATTGTCACACTTAAAATAGTTTTATCTATGCTAGAAGGAAACATATCTAGATTACAAATTTCATATTTTAAGGAGCTTATCTATATATTATTTGAGTGACCTAATAGTGTGGATTTTTTTCACACTGACAAAATCAAATTCCAAGGATTGGGGCTCTGATTAGGATACAATTAGAGAATTAGTGCAGGTTTTAACTCTGAAATCCACTAGTAATGGATTCCAGCACATATTTCATTTTAATACACATGATTGGGTGATTAAAAGGACCCTTGTCCAATCATGCAAATTCTCTTTTCTCAAAAAATAAAAATAAAACCTTGTGCACTAGACTATGATTGACCAATAGGCCAAATTAAAGAGGAATAGTTGCCACGACAACACGTGTCTACTGCCTTTATCACACAAATATAGGACTATATTCATTAAAAATGGCACAAGTCCAATGATAAAGTTAACTACCAGAATAGTATTTTGCCTATTTAGTCGATATTGGGGAAAAGTTAAAGGGTACTCAACGGATCAAACTTTTTAAAGTGATAAGCATGAGTGCTTAGTGATTTCAAGATGTTGCTCACTAAAAGCTAGATAAACAAAATGGTGGGGGATAAGCTAGTGGACTCTATTTTAATTCGATGGACTGATCTGAATAAAAAATAATAAGGGGACAAAAGATATGAGTGGATAGAATTGAATAATGTGTAGGAAGAATTAACTAGCTTCTTGTTAATCGGTGGAAGTGGTAAGTGGTTCTAGCTGTATACCTTTTTCGTCTTAATGTATATGAAATTTTTCGGTTTGAATTTTTTATCAATATTTTAATTTTTTTTTTTTCATCATATTGTAATGAGAAGGATTATAATTTATAGTACTTTTAGTATAGTTTTTGATTAATTTTAATTAAAAACATTAAGTTGATTTAATCCAATTTAATTTTAAATATTAGTCAAATTCTCATGAGAAAAAGTGTCACATAAATTAAACTGGAAGGAATATTAATTTTATATTGGACTAACATATTAGTATAGACAATTAGGCGCAAATCAGTCGAGCAGCATCAGATCATTGCGTTATGCAATTTGACTTATATAATCCTTCCATGATCAAGAGATATAACGCGAATATTTGCACAAGAATAATTAGTAATCTAACCAAGTAATTAAATCTTTAGTGAGTAATGCTATCAAGAACAAATCATAGACTTCGTGATTTTTCACTCTTCAAAGAATAAGTCTTGTTTTAAAAAAAAAAAAAACTGCTATTAATATATATAGGGGAATAAACATTTTTTTGTTTTCTATTAGAACAATACAATTTAGGAAAAGTATTTTTCCTTAGAAGAATAATGAACGATTTTAATTAAAGTTGAAATTGCAATCTACTGATTGTAATTTCACTCTATGCCCGAATGCTACAAAGACTCAAAATTGAACGGTCTTCTCTCCTCTCTTGCCTTTTGTAAAAAATTGACGGACCGACCTATTTGGTTGCCCCTATTTAACTTGTACTCATTTTTCTCAAAAATAATAATTAATTGGTACACAAAGTACATGTAATTTTAGACAAGTTGCTTCTTCTATGCTTTACCTTTTCCTTATCCTCCTCCTCCTTCTCCTTCTTCCTCTTCTAATAATTGGTAGTTGTATCGTAGTATTTTTAAATTTTATAACAATTGAAGTATAATGCTGAATCTTGAATTTCGAATATGAAATGTGAGTTTTAAATCAAATGAGTGTTGTAGGAAAAGCTTGAAAACATTATTGACAAATCACCATTCTTGCAAAATGTGTTTGTTAGATTAGTTGTTGTTTTGACAAATTGATGATTAAGTATTTTTTATGTTATTCGAAGTTAATCAAATTTGAGCCATTTAGAGTAGATTTGACTTCTGGGCGTTTAATCACGTGTTGGATTGTTAAAACTCTAAAAACAAGTATATTTCTAGGCAAAAAAAGAAAAATTCAACTGAACATCTGCATCAGACGCACACGTCTTAAGAGCATACAAATAATTGACTGCACTATAGTCATGCTCGTCATAAACGCAATTAGTTTTGCTCTTAAGAAGCACATGACTTAGCAGCCAATTTTTTGCATGCACAAGACGTGTATATGTAGTGCAGGTAAAAATGGGTGATTTCCCGACTTCGGATGCAAATTTTACTACTTCAATCACTTATGTTAAAAAATAGATAAATTTACAATAAATAAATAAAATTAGTACTTCCAAAGTCGGGTATGTGCGCATTACCCTACCCCCTTATTCATGGGCTTGCCCCTTCACAAAAAGGAAAAGATTGATTTCGACTTGAGCTGGACATTTTTTTGATAAAGTGCCATGTTAACAGAGAGTAACGTTCGATCGTGTATTTGTTTCATCTATTTTCTTGGTAAATAGTTTTATCTGATGGAGAATTCTTTTTAGTTTTCTCTGTTAGCTTACTACTCATTAGAAATAGCCTTAGATACTCTTTTGTCTCATAATTTAATTAGTATTCTGATACATATAAATTAAGATAATTAGTTTGAGTTGACCTATAATTTTATACTATGATGTCAACTTCATCTTTTATAGTGAATGTATGTCTTATTTTCATTATTTCAAATCTCACTTTTCATTATGAAAAGTTACTATCTTAGTTTTGATAGTGTAAGAATCTCTTTATACTGTTCCTTAGCGTATGTAAATTAAATTTGCTAGTTATAGATTAAAATTGATTATATTAGCTATTTGTGAAGAAATTTCCGACGGAATCCTTTAGCTCTGGTGGTGCTAGTAATATAAGTACTAATGTACTGTACACAGAAGCAAATAAATGAAGTATGGAATGAGATATTCCCTCTTTAATTACTCTCTCTTCTTCTCTTTTCTTTCCCTAGTTCTTCTCTTGTTTTATTTGCAACTTGAGATAATTCCCTTGAATTCATGTTTCAACAACACCATCAATTCTCGAATTCCTTGTAGAATTTCTGATTTTGGTATCATATTCTGTTTGACTAATGCTATATCATATTAATTCACTTAGAGAAGTTCCAAAATAGTGTGGTATAATAGTGTCACATAAGTATATCTTAATCCCTACTCTTTGGAGCGAAAATGACTTCCATACTCCTCACACTTGACTTACTGTTATATCATGTTAGATATTCCTACCTAATAACCTATGTTGGAATAAGATGCTTCATCAGGACCATGGGTATTGTTAATCAACAATTTAAAATATTACGACTTGTAAATCAATAATTTCTGTAGCTTAAATCTCATCCCATTCATATACACGTGTAAGCTCATTTCTAACTAAGATCATTTGAACGATCTAGCTCCGGGCCACTGGATATTGTATTCAACGATGACCTAATTTGCAATTTGAAAACTGCAACTTAAAAATTCAACAATTTTTCCAGTTTAAGTCTCAAATGGCCTATAAGCGAATTCTAATTAATAAACTTGTTGATTTTGCAAGGGTGATATGATTAATAATACTAGATGGTAACTTCAAATGCTCAAAGTACGCGCTCACTGGTTTCCCATCCCAATTCCCAAATAGACCCCTCGATAAGTTTTTTTTTTTTTTCTTTCTAACTTATTACACATTGGTGCAATTATAATATTTGACAAACGAATGCAAAAGATTGAGTGTTAAGAATGTATACGGGTAAAACCGAGGATATGGACATACTCGGTTTCCCGATATTAAGGTTATGCTCGGCCAGGATACGACCGGTTTATCGAGGATAAGGCATCAAGCTCGATCTGGAACGAGGCATTAAGGCAGGTAGAAGAGACGGTTAACCACCACGAAGAGAAGACCCCCTCAGCCGGATATTTCGGCACCAATCCCGGCAACAACTGTCAACAGATTCCTTTCCTTACTGAATTGTACTAGGGTTAGGACTCCCCTACTATATAAAGAGGAGGCCCCCAATCATTTAAAGGGGTTCTGCCTCCACACAAAAAAAGGGAGTCCATGTACTAAGAAAAGCAATAGAATCATCTGAGTTCATTCATTTTTTCTACGGTTCTCTTTATTATTCATTGTTCAAACGCCCAGTCATAAGGATTCGACCTCGGTTCTCAGTACCCGAGGCCAGTCATCATTCATCTTTGGTCAGATCTGCATATTTCATTTTACTTATTCATTTATCGTGTAATCTAATCTCGAATTGAATTAAACCACATATCTTTAGCACCGCACATAAATTCAATTGTTCTCCGTTTTAAGGTTAAACAAAGAAGAAGCGAGGAGAGCTCTAGTTGCACGATAAGTAAGGACAGCTATCTTGCACCACGGGTCGACGACGCAGACCAGTAACACTGCCTCCACCATCACCATCGGAGGTAGAGGAAGATGAACAACCTGAAGAACCACCTGCAAAACCAGCAGGATGGTAACACCTGCAAATGGAGTGGCACAACCATTAGCACCGAGAATGCTAGCGCATTGGATGCCGGGGCGAGGCAGTGCACCTACAGTATTTCAACACGCTAAAGAAACCTCACCAATGGCCCCAACTGCTGAAGAAATTAACTTGGAAGTAGCAGCTCGCAGCTCGAAAACTTACATACTCTGCTGGGTCGACTCAAGCGATTGTGAATGAAGAGAATGTTCAAACTAGAAAGGAAAATGAAGCTCCTACTAAAAGCCTAGCGGAAATTGTACGAGGGAATCGTGTTAGACAAAAAGGATTACAACTAAGCTTCTATCCTCCTGAAATCAAGGATGGAGTGAAGGTTGTCAAATTGAACCATGAAGAACTCGAGAAACAATGTAACAAATGGAAGACGGCGCTGATTGGATATGTGATGAGGGGAACCCTAGTTTCAAGGATATGCTGGAATTTGCTTATGGAGTATGGAATTCAGTGGCTACACCAAGGGTTTACTATCACGATGATAAATATTTAGTCTTCAAATTCGTATCTGAGGGCGATAAGGAAGAAATCCTAGAAAATGGGCCATATACGTTTCCAATACAGACCGCTGATAATTCGAGAGTAAGGGAGTACTAGCTACTTTAAATAGTTACCTATGTTAGTCATATGATGTACACACTGAGGGAAACTGTCCAGGAACACTTCATGATTCTGTAATAGTGGACAGTGTATAGAGTTTATTAGAGCTTATTTTTGTGTGAGATCCTGACTCTAGTGTCCAAGGAGCAGGAAGTGTAAATATTTCCAACTGGTTGAAATAAAATTTTCCTTTTCGACCAAAAAAACTACTCTCTCTGTTTCAATTTTTGTGAATCTATTTTCTTTTTAGTCCGTGTCAAAATGAATGATCTCTTTTTTAATTTGAAAACAAATTCACTTTATGAAATGATTTACAGCTACACAAATATTCAAGAGTTATTTTAAACCACAAGTTTCAAAAGTCTTCACTCTTTCTTAAACGTCGTGCCCAGTCAAACGGGTTCACATAAATTGAAACGGAGGGAGTATTTGACAAACAAACTCAGTTGTTTTATTATATAAAAGTAATATGCATGTGCACTAAATTTTAACGGAGTTATAATTTCAACTTTATAGGTTTTGAATTTTAGAACGATGATTGCAAATGTTATTAATAACTAGGGTCCTAAATTTTATATTTATACATATTTAATTCATTTTTGTTTGAACTAACGTTGTTGAGTTCGATCAAACCCATATTTTAGGCTTCTATCTACATCCCTTACATACTTTGACAAGTGTACGCCTGTATGGATGATTCATTCTTGTAGCGTTGAATCTTCAAGTGAATAACCAGACGATCGATTAACAAATCATCTCAATCTAAATCACCAAAGCATTTCGAGCCAAATGTCCACTACCTTTATTGCTAAAAGTTATGAACTTATGATTATGATATAGAATTTAAGAATTGTACACCTTTGGAGCAAGTGTCCCGTTGGCACAATAATAGCAAAAGTGTAATGTAAATATCTAGGGACTAGACAGATGAACATTCCAAATGGTAAGCACATCAAACAATGAATAAGTGGTAAAAGATGGCCACTCCTGCTAGGGCCAAGGTACCCTCAGGTCAATTTTCATGCTATACTACTGTCACTATCAAATAAAGAGCCAAATTTTTTAGTTTATGGATTCTGAATCACATCTTTTATTAGATTCTAAATAGATTATTCGGAAAAGGCCCAAATATACCCCTAGCTATACCTTGAGTTCAAATATACCCCTGCCGTTCTACTTTGGGTCCAAATATACCTCTCCTCCGTTAAAGTTGTCCAAGGTGGACATCCAATTCTATGTGGCATTGACATTTGATGAGGTGGATGACACGTGGAATACCACCTCAACACCCCTAACCGATTTTATCCTTCCCCTCTATTTATTCTTCCACTGCTAAAATTTCCTTCCCTCCACCACCATTACCGCCATATAGTTGGAGCTGTGAAAAACATAAGTAGTTCTTGAATTCAGATGGCCAAGAAAACCTTATTACAAATGAGAAATAATTCAGTATAGAAGCAGTAGGTGCAAATGGACATTAAAGGACCTAAAATCTCAATTCCTTGGAGCTTTGAAGACTGTTTCCTCGAGAAATTGAAGAAATGAAACGACCTTGTCCCGAGGGGGGAGTGATTTCATTAACTATAGACAACTCAATTAGACTAGTGACCCATGAGTATAACAGGGGTGTCATCTCTGGTTTTAATAACTCCACACTAAATACTTCTTCTTGTACTTTGTATGCCCTTGGTGTAACAGTTATCATAATATCCAACATCTTGTCTTTTACTAATAATGGTGGCAATGGTGGTGGAGGGGAAGAAAATTTTAGTGGTAGAAGAACAAACAGAGGGGAGGGGAAAATGAGTTAGGGGTGCTGAGGTGGCATGCCATGTGGCATTCACCTCATCAAATGTCAGTGCCACATAGTATTGGATGTCCACCTTGGACTACTTCAACGGAGGAGGGTATATTTAAACCCCAAATATAACGGCAAGGGTATTATTTAGACCCAAAATATAACGAGGGGTATATTTGGCCCTTTTCCGTAGATTGTTTATGCAAATTAGATGAATCATTAACATAAATACAACAAAGTCTATAATAAAAGATAATTCTAATCTCTATGTAAATTTTAGCCAATATAAAATATATAATTAATATATAATCATTAGGGAAGTGAGAAGGGATGTCTTGGAAGGAACAATAAGGAAACTCAACTTGAACAGCAGTTCGGCGATTTTTACTCCAAAGGTTTATCGAGGTGAAGCTTTTAACAGGTCTTCTTTTATAGTATAATCTGTGTATAGATAATATGTATACAATGTATATTGATTATATATAGTTTGTATATATTGAGTAAACACAGTACACTAGCTAGAAGTACAAATTATTAAGCTAGAATTTCTTAGCCAGACGATTTTTGAGTTAACACCGCTATAAGTTTACCAATGCCATTAATTAGTGCTAAGTTATTGACTTGATCCATCGTATACAAGGTGCTAGTGAAACAAGGGACTAGTAAGTTCGCCTGATACTACGACACTACTACTAGTATTAGTTTATCATTAATGCAACACAATACTCTCTACATATTTATTTTAGGGGCGAAAGCTCTATGGTTCGAACGGGGATGAATTGAATTCCATCCGTCCAAAATTTATACCACGCAAATGGATAGATTATAGTCATTACATTTATATAAATTGTTGAATCTTCGCAGAAGAAGTGATTTTTCTAGTATAGCAGTAAAGATGGCTTAAAATGTTCCTTTAGGTCACACTTTTTGAATTCAAAACGTTACTTTCTTGCGCTTTTTTGAATCCGCTTACTAGAATTTCGATTTTGTCACTGTTGTTTGCCAGTGACACAATATACTTTTATTTCCACATTGAATTTTGAAGTGGACATAGGAACAGGGAGTCCGCAACGTTTTTAACTCAAAAAGTGTCTAAAGGCACCAAAATACCTCGCTAAAAAAAAAGAAAAAAAGAACCAAACTACCTTTTGCGCACTAATTTTGTGCGCAATAGGGGTTTAGTAAAATTCCCATGCCTTTATTCTTTTGAATAGTTTTGAAATTCACGTTTTTTCCGTACTTTGACCAAAGATTAGTCATGTTTAAAAACTCCGAAATATTAATATTATATATAGAACCTGATATCTTTTTCTGCGAACAATAATGTAGGCTCAACGCATCAAGTATACCTATACGTTTGGATCGTCGTTTCAGGGGTTGTAAAGTGCCCCGAAGTAAGTTTTGTTTGATTGGAAACTTGTTATCTTTAGGTTTAAGTGTTTTATTTTATAGGGTTTTCATTAATTTTGGACGTCGCACGAGTTACTATTAAACGATAATAAAAACTAAGATAACTAATTATCATTAAGAAAATAATACCAAAAAAATATAATATTAACATACAATGTACATTTTATTTACAAATATACAATCTCCATCCCCCTAGGTCCCACATGTGAGAGACTTTAGAATAACCTTAGGCCTAAGGCGAACCCCACCACCCCCACCACTCTCACAATCATCTCCATCCCCCCTCGTCCTCTTATCTGTGCACGCTTTATGGTGTGATCATCCTGCGTTCCCTTCCTAGGGGGCTTGTTCAAAACATGCTTCCTATGGGAGACGATGGTGGCCGAAATGTGATCTTCAGGAGATGACTCTGTCGGAGTAGGAGAGGGATCCAGAGGCGCAAAAGAATGTACCTGAAATAACATATAATAAATTTAGTTTAATTTATCTTTGAATTAAACATAAAATAACATATAAACAATTAATTTAATACGTTATTTTATTGTAAAAAATCAAACCTGTGTGTCGACGGGCTCCTGAGATGGCTGGCTAGAGGGCTCCTTAGAGGGCTCATGAGCTGGCTCCTCAGCGGTCTCCTGAGCGGGCCCCGAAGCCGGAGATGTAGATGGTGCCGGAGCAGGAGACGGGTCCACAGGCGCAGAAGAATGAACCTGAAATAACATATAAACAATATAGCTGAGTTTTATGCTAAACTAAATATAAAATAACATATAAACAATTAACTTAATACATTATTTAATTGTAAAAACTCAAACCTATGTGTCGACGGGCTCCTGAGATGGCTGGCTAGAGGGCTCCTGAGATGGCTCCTCAGCGGTCGCCTGAGCGGGCCCTAGAGCCGGAGACATGTCGAAGTCCTCGAATAAGAAATCGAAGTCCAGCTCCGTGCCACCCCGTAGATCGTGAGCTGGCCGCTCACCCTGTGGATGACGAATTGGCGGCTGTGCAGGTGATGGCCAGAACATGTGACCTAAAAATAAATTCAACGTATATACAGGTGTCGACGGACACTTTGAAGTCGACAGGATCTCTGAAGTCGACGACCGACAAGAAGTCAACGGGATCTCTGAAGTCGACATAGGCTGCTGGGCCTGGTATATGGTCGTCAGGCTCATCTACTAGACCATGACCCCCTCTGTGACCAGCCTCTCTGGCCCTACCACCTCGGCCACCAGCCCTTCTGGCACGACCACGACCACCCGCTGCCTGATGCGGGACCTCTGGAACAGGCTCGTCGACACGTCCGAGCTCCTGCGCCTGCTGCATACCACCCTCGGCTAGCTGAACCATCCACACTGCATATCCCGCTGTCTCGGGGGCATCCATATGGTCCATGCTCTCCCAGCCCATCTTCTGTACGGTCCGTAGCTGCATTTGCTTGCAAATATTAATGATTGAATAAATTTGTAACTTAATACATAGAATAATTAATTAAGTTTAAGACTAATAAAACTTACCAAGGCCTCATACCATCGTGAGAGAGCTGCATATCCTCGGCCATCTGCACGAGGCCTCGCAGGGTTGCCAATCAAGCTGCGAGTGATCCGAGCATACCACTGCATGTACGTCTGGACCGGAGTCGCATGTCCGACCACCGCTAGCATCCCCACCCTTTGATCCCAACGGTGGACCTATAGCTGCATAAAGGTCCGTCATGTATCAGTGACGGTCGTACGCTCGTCCCGCATGTAATGGTCATGCTCCCAAGTCGCCTGCTCAGGTAAATTCTGTACATGGCCGAACTGTCGTAAGACGCGGTCGGGAGCGTGCTCCTCAATGATGTCCATATGTATCAACGAACACCGCGACCTCCACGAGGGCTCACCAGCCATACAAAATGCTGGTAGCTGATCCAAAATCTGATCATACGGCGTCCATTTAAAAGCCTCTAAAAATAATTGAATTAGTTAACAATAAAAGACTAAAATAGTAAAAAATAAAATAAAAAATAACATACTAATATTAAATCAAAAAAACTTACCGTGTCCGACGTCATACGATCCAGCTGATCCCTGAACGGGAGAATACTGTGGTGCGTATCCACATCTCGGATAACGCCTCTCGTCTATCTCTCCGCGTATGACATCGCCTCATCAATATAGTGGAGTGGAGGGTCAGCAGCTATGGGCTGAAAAGGTCTCATCCTAGTCCATACCATATCTAAAAGGGTCATTAAAAAAAAAAATTTATTCGTCGTCGTTTCAAAAAGCTATATTTAGAATAAAATTACACACTTAAATATAGTACCTGGAGGAGCGGTCAAAATGCAGCGATATAGGTCCTCACGCCAATAGACGCTCGACAGAATCCGCGATACATGAATGCCAGAACAGCAGCGCCCCAATTGTAACATCCCAACTCGTCCAGATGCTCCAGAAAGGGAAAATACCTCAAGCTCACATGCGAACCCGATGTGTTCAAGAGCAGGATGCCCCCGAATATGACGAGAAGGTACAGACGAGCACGTCGGTCAACATCAACGTGAGGTGTGTCCTTTGTAATCGGATGCTGCATGTCTATGAGGTGCAAGTGCTCGAAGAGGGAAGACATCAACAGCCGACTCTGTCCCCATATATGACCCTCATGAGGCGTGAAACCAGTGAGCCTGGTCAACTTCTGCCGATACGACGGCATCTGCCGGGGCTCCTTAATATACAAAGCACGTAAAGGACCTCCAAGTCCTGAAGGGTGAGGCGGCCTCACCAGTGCGGAGATGAAATGTATGGGTCTCCGGTCGCTATCGCTCAGTCATGGCCATCATAAGAGACCCTTCATACGCATGCGTGACCAGCCTACGCGCAAATCAAAGTAGATACCGCCACGATATAGTATCTCTAAGACACTAGGATGTGGGGGCCGAGCTGCTAAAATATCCCATGCTTGCTGCACAACCGTGGGACAGACCAAGCGGGTGGGATCTACATCTGAATCCCATACTAGCTGGGACCTATGCTGCTGCTGCTGCTGTAGGTGAAGCACCTCTAGCTCGAAAGGCCCCGGATGAAGGGGGGCGGGATCCATGGAGGTGTCGTATCTGTTTTACGCATTTTTAATTAATCATTAACATGTAATATTAATTATGTAATCTTTTATCGAAAAATTATACTAAGGATGTTCAATCCTAAACTAAAGATGTTGTGCCTAAACTAAGGATGTTCAATTATCTAACTAACTAAGACTTTAACGAGAAATTATATTAACTATCTAAATTTGCGAATTAATAATTGTTAATTAGTTATTATACTAACTACAATTAACTAACTAATATTATATTAATGCTATTTTAACTCTTAAATTAGGGATGTTCAAACCTAACCTAAGGATTAAATACAATTAACTAACAAATAAACTAAGGATGTTCAATTATACTAACTAACTAAGACTTTAACGGGAAATTATATTAACTATCTAAATTTGCGAATTAATAACTGTTAATTAATTATTATACTAACTACAATTAAATAACTAATATTATATTAATGTTATTTTAACTCTTAAACTAGGGATGTTTAAACCTAACCTAAGGATTAAATATAATTAACTAACAAATAAACTAAGGATGTTCGATTATACTAACTAACTAAGACTTAAACGGGAAATTATATTAACTATCTAAATTTGCGAATTAATAATTTTTAATTAATTATTATATTAACTACAATTAACTAGCTAATATTATATTAATGCTATTTTAACTCTTAAACTAGGGATGTTCAAACCTAACCTAAAGATTAAATACAATTAACAATTAGCTAGAAAATAATTAACAAATAACAATTAGCTAGCAAATAATTAATTAATGAAACTATTAACAAATATTTAATAACTAATTAATAAATAATTAACAAATAAACAATTAGTTAATCGAAAAATTAAGGGTTACGAAATAACTAATCAACTAATAAACAATTACCCAACAAAAAATTAACAATTAATTAATAATTTTTTTAAAAAAACAAACGAAAAAAAAAAGCAGTGGACTGCCCATTGCGCACAAAAAAAGTGGGCAATATTTTTTTTGGTAATCCGCAACTATTACACAACAATCATGTGTAGGATAGTAATATATTGAACAATGTAATACAAAATTCATAGTGAAATACCTAGATTGAAGGTGGTTTTTAGTTTTTGAAATCGAGTTTTACGCCGCTTTATTCTGAGATCAAAGCTTTGAAACTGGTTCTCTGCCTTGAATATACCAAGAATATTGACTTTTGGGTTAAAAAATTGTTCGAAAACGATGTTTTTAGATCGTGGGGACCACTGAAAATGAAGGAAGCTAGTGCTTTTTTTTTTTTAAATGGTGGGGCTGGTCGCGTGGGGAAGACGAGTGTGGTTTATACTAAACCCCTATTGCGCACTAGTTTTGTGCGCAAAAGTTAGTTTGGTTCTTTTTTTTTTTTTTTAAGCGGGGTATTTTGGTGCCTTTAGACACTTTTTGGGTTAAAAAAGTTGCGGTAGGAGGGAGTGCTTCCTAGCAAAAAAGTTTTCATTCCTAAGGCTCTAAATTGAGACCTCTTAAAAGAAGAAGAAGAAGAAGAAGGTATTCCATTAATTCACCACACTTCTTAGTGGTATGATTATGTTACTAAACTAGTTAATTTACCCGCGCGAAAAGAAAAAAGTAAATTTACGATATGATCTTACTGTAAATGTAGTCACGTTTAGAAAAGACTTTTTTTTCCGTCCCTGTTACCCTTGGTTATATCTCATGTATTTGCATACATATAAGCATTGATCATAAAATCATGTCATTACTTGCCTAATACAGTAACTTTTTTGAAGGTTATGAATATGAAAGGCATGGAAGTTCAGAATATTAATGCAAATTGAAATATGAAAAGGAACAATTCTTAAAAAAAAAAAAAATCCCTTGTAATTGAGCAATGAAATGAACGTAGGTAGTTAAAGATTTTTTGATAAAGTGACTTCATTTTTCAACAAATATTGTAAGAAAAATATGAGACGAAAGGGTCAAAAAATTAACCCAAAAAAAAGTACTTACTAATGCTAGATCAACTTTTCGTTAAAAATATAATGCTACAGTATAATTTTTATTAAAGTCTTAAGGAAGACAGGTTCCGGAGCCTAGCTTGGTATGTGTTGTATGTAAACAATTGGATTACTATCTTTCAGTTTTCTGCCTTGTTTTTGTATAATGTGTAAAATTGAAGTGCAAACATCATTTCTTGTTTACTTGATCAAAAAAAGAAAAGTCACCTCTTGTTTATATCGAAAATGATGTTTGTGGAAGAAGATCAAGTTGTCAAATTGACTCTCGAAAATCAAAACATGACAACTAATTCGGGAGAGAGGGAGTGATACTAAATACTCCTAAGTGATGAACATATAAAATATGAAACAGGGGCAAGAGAATGGAAGGATATTTATATTTTAGACTCTAATTGTCAATTTTTTTTTTTCATATACTTTATTAAAAAAAGAAAATACAAAAATGGAATATGTTCAGAAAAGTTAAATGAGTCATAGAATAATTTTTTCCCGGAAGGCACAGATTCAATTTAGAGAACAGTAGAATGGGAAAAAGCAATGAAACGCAAAGTAGTGCCTTTGGAAAACCTGTTAACGCCCCTTCAATAGAAAAGGGGAAAAGACCACTGGAAAAGAATCCAAAACCCTAGCCTTGCAGCACCCAAAACAGAGAACTTCATCGTCAAAGAAACAGAAGAATGTGCAAATGTATAAATTACCGGAGTTGAAGAAACGAAGAAACCGAAGAAAGAGTCGCCAGAGTTGAAATTCGGATCAGTCAGTTGCCGGACTTTCTTCTCCTTCAAATTCTCTCTTTTGCCAATAAAGTAAGCCTTGACAACATGTGTTCTTTCAGAAAGGTTGCAGTATTTATGGCCTTGTTTACGGAGGATTCAGTTAGATGCTTTTGGACTTGTGGAATATAGTAAACGGTGCATTATTCTCTTTTTACCGGACCGAAGCGTTGCCTTTGTTTGGCAGGAAAATGAGTTGCCTTTGGCTTTTCCGTAAAATATCATAATTAGTGTTTATATAAAAATTTTAAAAAAGGAGGACAAAGATAATTAGATTTTTTAGCTTTAGGGAGTGCCACGTCAGCAGGTCTTTTGCCTGCTTTTATATATATATATATATGATCTATGATATATGATTGAAACAAATTATCACTTACTTTAAAATATAACTCGAAATAGTGTCGCACCCCGTGGTATTTCCAAGAGGATTTTTTTATATATATATTTATTTATTTTTCTTCTTCTTTTTGCTAACATATTTTCTTATATACACTAAGGAGCTTCCCAACGTCACAAAAGGTTTACTTAGACTTGACAATATGTTCCGTCCTTCTTTCAAGATTTATTAGATTTAAATGTAATTAAAAAAAAAAAAAAAACTCATGAGGGCAAATATATTTCCTTAATTTGCTTCAACTTATCCTTATCAAGAGCTAAGAGACATTAGGTCCTTATCCTAAAAGTTTTTTAATGTTTTTGTCATTTGTTAAAACGTCTCCAAAAAGTATCGTCCTGCTTGCACACAAATTACCGAGTTTTTTTTAATCTTAAATGGGCACGTAGTGAGTTGAAAACAAGAGGAAATTTATAAAATTCCCAATGCTCTCGTCTTCGACCTAATTTATATCAACATAGCATTATACATGGGGATTTAATTTTGATTTGAAAGGATTATCGTTAGTACAACAGGTTGTGCTAATGGCGATGCATACTCCAATATTGGCAATTTTGACTATACCAAAAACTTGTGTTACAAATTGATTCAGTTTCACTCACTCTTATATAAGTTGAACGCAATTGACTTTATATTGTTTTAACATTTTAAGACTAGAATGATGAAATTTTAGTAGTTTAGTTGATTGACTACTTAACTTTCACGTTATTGATGAACATTTTATTTATCATCTTGTAATCTCCTACCCCATTTCTCTTTCCTATCCATATTTAAAAAAAGCTACTCCCTCTGTCTCAATTTATGTGACACTTTTCGCTTCCCGGGATTAAAACTGCAAGAACTTTGACCAACATTTTAAGATGTATTTTTTCACCAAATTGATATAAAAAAAGTTGCAACTTATAGTACTTTTCATGTAGTTTTCAAATATATAAATTTTAATCTAAAAATATTGAGTTAATCTAATCCAATTTAGCTTCAAAATTTAGTCAAATTGACTCTCGAAAAGCGAAAAGTATCATATTAGTTGGGACGGAGGGAGTAATAGGTTTAGCGTTATGTTGAAATAATATAAATGAATCTAATTTTGTAAGACTACATAAGACTAACTCATATCCAAACGGGCCCTATGATTGACACTCCCAAGCCGAAGGGATTGTTTGAGAAGTAAAATGCAGCTCCTTTAGGGTTCGTTAGGTATGTAGGAACGGATAGACAAGGTTTGAGAAGCAAAATGCTAAGTAATTGCACGGTTTGTTCTTCAAATGGACTGGTCTTAATTTTTGTCCTTCAAATGGGCTAGTCTTTAATCTTTGTCCTTCTAAATCGAACTTATGTTCACAGGGGCATAAGTTCTTTAAGGGCGCTGGCATAACTTGTAGATATTATGATTAATAATTTATGTCCCTATTAAAAGAGTAAAAATTAAAGACCAGTCCATTTGAAGGACAAAAATTAAAGACCGGCACAAAATAGGAACAAAAGTGCAAATCCTATTCTAGCAAGCCAATTTTGTTGTGAGAGTATGAATTTCATAATGGGCCCTAGCCCAATGCACCTCCAAACAAAAGCCCATTATGGGTTTGGAAGATGGAATAATTACTTGGCACACTTACCTCTAAGAGGTAATTATTGATAATAACTACATTTTGATTTATTCATATTTAGTAGCTACAGTGATTTTATAAATTACCATTCATAACTATACCAAAACACATCAAGCGGCCATGGCTGGAGTGGTTATTGGGTGTGGGTTCTACCCTGCCCGCCCATGTTCGAATCCTGCCAACCACATTATTTTTCTTACATATTTTTCCTAGCTTCTTCTCCTTGTTTCTAAGTGTATTCAACTAAACAAGATATTCAAATACACTAAAATACATCAAATATAGCGAAAATACCTAATGTAGATGGTTAATTACTCCTAAAAGATAGT
>NC_081348.1:55706513-55765021 GCF_029784015.1 Lycium ferocissimum
AATTTGAAATTAAAGTGTGATTCTTTGCTTATTCATGTTACCTAGAGAAATCTTTTCATCTTTTCCCAATCGGTACTTCAGGTATTAAAAGAATAGTGTCAGTACCTTTTACTACTTTTTGAACCGACTTAAGGCTTTAGCTTTGACTTTTGTTTGACAGGTAGCTATTTTTCTTACAAGACATGGAGAAAATATAGGCTGCGGAGGACAAGAAAGGATGCAGGGTGCTTGAACAAGATTTAGATGAACCTAACATTAGTTGATGCTGGTAAGACAATGCCTAATTCCTGGATGTACAACCATCTGGTGTCATTAGCTACTCGATATGTTCAAGGCATACTCTTTGTAAATGGTGGATGCAAGGTGTGCTCAAATTTGTGAAGTTAAGTCCAAATGCTTCTTTAGTTCCTTGGTAATTTTTTTATAGACTAATAGGCCGGTTAGTGTTAGACTACTTTGAGATTGAAGAGTTGATCTCTTAATTCAGCTTCTTAAGGCACTCTTTAATGCTACATATTGCCAAAGATGATTCTTACTTCCTTTATAGCCCACATGTCCATTGTTGAGTTTTAATTTTAGTATAGTTCGTTTCTCCCATTTTATATTCTATCAAAAACTAAACGACACAAACAAACAAATGTCGAGCACAAGCCCGTGCCTTGCACGGGCACAAGCCATCTAGTATGTAATAAGAGGGAGCCAAGAAAATTTGTCGTCCTCACATTCAAGGTGATCCTATCAGGCTAGTCCACGTGGCTTTGTTTTTCTTTTTCCTTATTCATTTTGCCCTCATTCATTTTTAAGATCATTCACTGGGCCTTTTTTCCTAATTATTTTTGCCATCATTCTTCAACTTGGGCCTTGGTATAATTGGTCCATATTATAGTAACATTTTATTAAGTAAAATTTACTTGTCATAGCTACCTCTAAGACTTATTTATGAATAATAACTATCTTATTTTTTATTTAATTTTTGTAGCTTTATTTTTCCAAAATTACATTTCATAACTGATCTAGTAATTATTTGAAATACATGTACCTCTCTATTCTCTCTCACTACACATTTAAAATTTGTCATCTTCTCCAAATCCTAAAAAAATTCTCTCTCCTCACAACTCACCACACGACATCATCTTCTTCTTCTTCTTCTTCTGCCTCTTTACCCCATTACAATGGTCTCTTCTTCTTCTTCTTCTTTAACTCTCTAAATAATCATCCACCATATCATTAGATCTGTACAACAAAATACCCCTTTTCCAATACTTGTCCGATCTCCCCCATTTTTTCCAAAAAAGCACCAACCGTTTTTGTGTAATCGTCCCTTTGAAAGAAAACACAATACTCATAGAATTATTTGAACTTAAACCCCATTGATTAAGTTGGAGATAATTGTGGGTCATTTTCATTACCCATTAGATCCGAAAAAACCCACTTTCAATCTTTTGATTTTTCCCATTTTCCAAGAAACGCACACGGTGTTTGTGAAATTGCTCCTTTGAAAGAAAATACGATACTCGATAGAATCATTTGAACTTAAACCCCCGAGTTGGAGTAATTGTGGGGCATTTGATTACCCATTAATCACCCATTAGATCTGAAGAAAACCAACATTGGACGATTTTCTGTGTAGAATTATGTTTACGTTTTCTCAGATCTCGAAAAACAGGATGGTGGATCGGAAGAAAGGCAGCGGAGGAAGGAGGAGGTTTTCCGGTTGTTGTGGTGGTTCTCACA
The DNA here is from genome assembly GCF_029784015.1 of Lycium ferocissimum. Taxonomy (NCBI): domain Eukaryota; kingdom Viridiplantae; phylum Streptophyta; class Magnoliopsida; order Solanales; family Solanaceae; genus Lycium; species Lycium ferocissimum. Next base: position 55,708,248 of record NC_081348.1, read on the forward strand.
GGTTTGGTTGTGGTGTTTCAAAGATATTTCGTATATTTTCGGTATATTTTGTTATATTTCAATGTACCGTTTTAGTATATTTCTATATATTTCGGTTCTCTTTAAAGATATTTATATTTCAATGTATTTCTAATTTACGAAACGAGCTTCGATACATTTCATTGTATTCCATTGTATATACGCATACTATAATTTTATATTTCTTAAACAATCAACCATATTTCATTGTATTCCAGTGTATATTTTTTTCTATTTGGAAGTATTTCTAAAAGTTTGGAATGGAATAATTTCGAGAGAGAAACATGGGTTATGGAACTTGAGCCGTTTGCGTGATACATGGTTGATTTAATTTGATTTACCATTTAAAATGAAAGAAGAGAATATGTTCCATAAATACAGCCTATTTTTACTCTGTCAAATTTTGTATTTTCGTGTATTTCAAAAACGCGAAATACAATCGAATACAACAAAACCAAAGAAAAATTTTGAATGGACTGATTTCGATAGAGAGATGTTAATTGTAATGGAACCTCATGGGTTTGCGTGAATCATGGAACCATTAATTCAAATTACCATATATATTTGAAAAAGATTTTTATTGCCATAAATATAGCCTTTTTTTAATTCAACAGCCACGCTATATTTCGCTATATTTCACTGTATTTCAAAAACGCGAGATACAACTGAAATACAGCAAAAAACAGCTACGAATTGTAAATCTTCAACTTATAGCTATAACTTGTTAGAAGCTGTTAAAAGGTAGTTATTTGTGTAAGTTTTACTTTTATTAATTTCTTCCTTTATCTTAAAATATTTGTCATGCTTCACTTTTCGTGTGTCAAGTTATATAAACTTTAACAAATATTTTTAGAATCCTTACATTATATTGGTAGGAAAATTGCAATTTATAGTAATTTTTGTATATTTTTTGAATATCTAAATTTTAATTTCAAAATATTGAATTAATATAGCCCAATTTAGCTACGAAATTAATTAAATTGCCTTTATATTTTGGGATGGAGAGAATATATTGTTTGTTCTTATACGTTCTAGTAAATTTTGGCAATTTTGGAGCCACATTTTCTTTTGCAACTGAAACATTATAGGTATTACAATATCTTTTATCCTTAAACTTCTAATATCTTGCTTCTTTTTAGTGAGCTCATATGTGCTTATAGAGATTTGTTCAAAAATTATATACAAATATAGTTTTAAAATCTTTTACTTTATTAATGTACTTTAATTATTATTTACTAATTGTAGGATCATTAGGTTAACTTGTGTAAATTTTTTAAACTAAGGTTATTATATTGTAGTATAAAGTTGAAGTTATTAGAATTTTCTTTGTTGTGTTAGATGATTCTAGAAGATGAAAACATGAGTTTTGTTAATACAGGTAAAATAAAATACATTTTTAAAATCTTAATGAGTTCACGATAAGCGCAAAATGAATTTGAAGCAGGGCGGAGCTAGAGAGTCAGCGATGATTTCAATCAAATGCGTAGCTTTCGTCACAAACTTTGTATTTGTCTATAGATTATTAATTTAGTACCGAATAATTTACAAATTAAATTCAGAACTCATAAACTTCAAATCATGACTCTGCATCTGTATTGACGTATATAATTTCATTAACAATTAACAATGGAAGTTAAAAAAAAAAATAAGAAAGTTAAAATGTTAAGAGTAAGCCCGGGCCTCATAAAACTAGTTAATGTATGTGTCCACTGCACCAAGTTTCGAAATCGAAACCTTTGGGCAGAAAAGAACACCCTCAACCATCGCGCCCAAGGACTCGCATGTTTTAAGGGCGTTCAATATTGAGTATATAACGTTAAAAGTAGAATTTGACCTATATATACAATGCAATTTTCCGGCGAAGGATGTTCAACTAACCACTGTTGGGTATCCGTAGCTCCGCCCCTGCTTATGTGCCACGAACAAGTTACTCCCTCCGTCTCAATTTATACGAGGGTTCACATATTTGTGGAGTCAAATAACTTTTTCATTAACTCAGTTTCAAACATAATTTTTTCAAGTATTTTATAATAAAATTTACATATTTAAAAATTACATAAAAAGTACTATAAGTCTGCATAATTAATAATTCACAATATATGCAAAGTGTTGAAAAAATCATAGTTAGGAAAAAAAAAATTGTTTAACTCACCACATAAGTTAAGTAGTCAATCCTCGGGGAATATTTGTTACCGGGGACAAATATTAAAGAGCGGCACAAAATGGGGTCATACGTGCCAATGACCTGACCCTTCACAATTTCCTTTTTCTTTTCCCGTTCAAGAATGTTTTTTTCATTCTTAAATTTTGTGGTGGTCCATCTTCTTGTACTATTGGTTGCTAGAGGCTTTTATTTCCCTCTGAAGACAAAACTGAAAATCCATCATTATTACATGACTACAGCTTACATACCATAGGAGGAACCAAAGTTATCTACAATGGCTAAATTGCAGAATCTTTATCTCTTCTCTTACAATTCTCTTCAGTTTCTTGGATGGTAAATTAATTTTCTCTTCCTTTCCACCCATTTTAGTGTTACCTTCAGAATGTTTTAATATTTTATGTTATGACATGCAAATGTAGGACAGTTGCCCTTTTCAGAATTTTGAGCAACTTTATTTCCAACAAGTCAGTCACTGGTGCTTATGCTTCTGGTGGTGAACTAATTTGTGAGTTCCATTTTTTGTTCTTGCTTTTGTCCCAATCTCAGTAAGAAAGAAAAAAGTCTCTTCTTTTAGGGTGTGTTCAGTATGAAGGAAAATGTAATGTTTTCCAAGAAAATACTAAGTGAGTTTCTTACATATTTTCTTGTTTTTGGGACATAAGCAAAAAGTATTATCCTAGAGGCATTTGTATACTATAATCTAGACAAATACTATTGGAGGTGGGGTAGTGGTGGTTTGAGGTTGGAGTGTGGGTAGTGGCAGAGCTAGGATTTTTACTAAGGAGGTTAAAAAATATAAAGAAGTAAACACGCGAAGAAGCTAAGGGGTTCAACATTTACTATATATACATAAAAAATAATTTTAACATTGTATATATAATGTCATTTTTCGCTGAAGGGGTTTGGATACCCCTGGCTCCTTACTGGCTCTGCCCCTTCGTGTTGGGTGGTGGGGATGGGGGCTACAAGGTGGGTTTGAAGATGAGGTGTGTCGAAGGGTGGGGATGTCACAATCAATGTGGAATGCCACTTGTGAAACTTGTTTTTCTTTCTCCCACCAGGGAAGTCGTATTCCTTAGTTTTAAGAAACATGTTTTCTTAGAGAAAATGTTTTCCAAAAATTTTGACCAACCGAACACGAGAAATGGAAAATGTTTTCCTCGTACCGAACACACCCTTAATGTTCTGTTTGAGTAAATTTGTGTTCTTTGTGGTAAAGGTTTGCTGCAATGTTGTGCATTCTTGGAAGTTATACATGGAGCTATAGGTAAAGTATTTTAATTTGGTTTCATTTGACAATATTGCTAAGGTAGCTAACTGATATTCTGATTCCTGCCTTTTTTTTTTTTTGGGTTATTAAGGGATTGTTCCTAGTGGAATAGTGCTTCCTCTGTTGCAATGGAGTGGAAGAACTCATTTTCTGCTAGCAGTTGTTCGTCAAATTGTTGAGGTTTTATCTCTTTCTAATCAAATCACACCTACTTTTATGCATTGGCTACTCTAATATTATATGCTATATTGCTCTGACTCTCCAAAAATGTTGCTGCACCTGTGTCGTATACTCCAAAAATGCACTACTTCTTGGAGGATCCGACACACACCTAGCGATATATTTGAACAGTCCGAGCAAAATAGATTATATGCACTTTTTACATAGTATCGTCATGGAACTAATTATCGGTGGCAATAACAAGATTTATAGAAGCTTAATAATGCAATAATCCTTCTTTTTGCTAGTTTCTGGTTTGTGTACAACCAGGTGTGAACACAAAGAACTTGAGGGTGAAGTATTTGTGGTCTGTTTACTTCTTGTAGGTCCAGGAATCGCCTTCAGTGTTCATAACGTTTTTTGCTTGGAGCTTAAGTGAGGTGAGTCGATTTTCCTCCTCTCTTTGCCTTCCTTACATGTTACTCTCATTTTCTTTTGTCCTGCCTTCTCCCGTCTTTGTAATTTGATCAGTTTGTGTGGTTAGAACCTTAAACCACCCATCCCACTTGCTAAAAGCTTTAGAACTTTCTCCTATTGAAAGCAGTAGCTGGAAAGGGAAGAAATTAATTATGTTGTGATAAAATGCATTTAAGAACCTTGCCCTGGATGGACTTTTGGTGAAAGTGAGCACATGGAGAGGACTATAAGGTGAGTGCATTTATGATTGATATAAGTATACTGGGACCACATCTATTTATAGTTGGAGATCTACATAGAGTGGACTATAAGGCGAGTGCCACATTTTGCTATGTGAAAGAACTCTTTAATTTACTAATTCTTGCCCAAGAAAATTGGTAATTGAGTAGAAAAGAATCAGAAAAATCATGAAGTTTTATAAAAGTAAGATTTGTGCTATAATCATACTTCTTAATTTACCTCAAGGATGATGTAGAACTAGATCTATTAGGACCTATACAAGGACAAGCTTGGAAGTAAAAGTGATATGGCATATAATTTTCTCTAGCCTTGCAATGAAATGCCTTGACGGATCGACAATTATAGGAAGATATAAGGAGGATGGTTATCATTTATATTTTCCTTCTTTCGCATCGCAATATATTACCACTTCTTATCCATCAGGTACTTCACAGAAATCTGTCTGTAGAATTCCTTTCGTACATAAACGATTTGTTACCTAGACAACCTAGTTTTATGATTATGCACATGCAGCTTGGAAAGAGTAAGTTATCAAAATTTTCGGCATAGTTAATCCCGTTCTGTGGCCTTTCCTGGTGATGACTAGCTATTTCACATATAGTTGAACTCTGTAGAACAAATAACAATGCATGGCTAGGAAATGTATGCCTCTAGCTGTATTAGATGGGTAATGTTGGAGAGACTTTTAGAAGTAGTCTAGGTTGATTCTCGACCTCTTCTTCTATTTCTCCATTTGGTGTTTACTGTTGTTACTTATTATTCTTCCTTTATTGTATGTTCTTCTGAGGCAACCTATTCAAATAGTTTTTTGTCCTTCCATTAGACACACGTATTAGACCTGAATTATTGAAGATCTTGCATCTTTTAACTTACCCAAGCTGACAGTATTTGGGGAAAGAAACGGTAAACAGGAGAGGCGTAGGCTACAGCATGAGTTTAGTGATTCATATTGCTACAAAAGTAGGGGAAGTGGCTATATTTACTCATTCATCTGCTCGGTAGCATGAGTTTAGTGATTCATATTGCTACAAAAGTAAGGGAAGTGGCTATATTTACTCATTCATCTGCTTGGTAACAACAGTTTTCCTATACGGATAAGAACAGACACTACACTTGATCTTTAGCCCATAGGCCAAGAAAGATATGATGACTGGTTGCTAAATGTGAGGAGATGTTTTTTTAGTTCAGTTTCTGCCTGACATTATATTTTTTTAAACTGAAAGGCTATTTTAAGATTGTAAAACATCTGTTCGGTTTCTGAAGAAGATTATTGAGAAGCTCTGCATTTATTTGATCAGCCACATATGCCACATGACCGAAAGATGATAAATGTGGAATTTATTTTGTTGGTTTTGCTCAACCACAAATGAATTTCCTTCAATGCTCAAAATCATTTCCACCTTTGTATCATGGCAGGAAGATTGTGAGCTTCTCTGTACCACTAATTATCTTTTTTTCTTTAATAACCGTAGTGTCTGAGCCAGCTTGTGCGCACCTTGACTAATTCCACGGGGTACCTGCTTCTTCCCACCAGCACAGGTACTGGGTAACTATGTCCACCAAGGCTTAGACAGATGAGAAGAAATCACCTATTACTTTTGCCGCCATTAGGATTTGAACCCGAGACCTCTTCAATCTCAACCCACTTCATTGACCACTAGGCCACGCTTTTGGGTGCCTCTGTACTACTAATTATCTTATGTCATCTTCACATGCTTATCTCCTAAATCCAGTAAACCGGTCAACTGTTTTTCTATTTCATCAAGGGAAATCTGTTCTTCCTTTAGAAGTAATCAACTACTGATAATCAAAACCAGTCACTTCCACCATCTTCAAGTCCCTTGCCATAAGTTGCTTTACTATGACAAACATAAGTTGTTAAGTTGTCATAATTAGAAATTCAGTGCATCTGCAAGGAAGCTAAATCACTTTGTGTCTGCTTCCACAAAAATACTTAAACTGAAAACCCCGAACTCTTTTGTCCTATTCTAGGTGTCTCTTAACAGGTCCAAAGGTTCCTGTCTGCATAAGTTCGATCTCCCATAGAATTATTTTAGGGATACTGTATTTTATTTTTTCACTTACCTGATGGTGGGAGATGGCTACATTGTGTTAATAGACCTAATAATGCAAGAACATTTTTCACATCTGACAATGAAGTATCATTGTTTTTAGCTGCAGTCTGCACTCCTACAGCTACCCTAAAAGTTATAGAGTACGAGTTTGGTGGCTTAGTGGTTGAATGGGTTTTGCAATACATTGTGATAAACAGGACTCTTCTTAATATCTTACTAATGTGTTTAGTTACCAAAATAGTATATGATTCAAAGCTGACTGTGTCCACTTTATCCGTACTAAGTTGCTACTTTTAGTGCACAAAAGATGTAATTTTAGGGAAAGTATACAAGGTACTTTTCAAAGTTTATTGAAACTGAAATGCCAAAGCTTTCGATTAGACAAAAGTTATCCTAAGGTAGCTTTACTGAAACGTGTAAAATTCTAGAACAGGTGTAATTCTTTTTGGGCCAACTAAAAAGGAAAGAGTGTCGCATAAATTAGGATGGAGGGAGTACCAGTTACATTGTGTTTGGGTTACAATAACTTTTCCATGTATTTCCTTCTCCTTTACTCCATCCTTTTGAATCTTCAGTTGGTCTTGCATGATGATGAGCATTAAACAATTATAACGTCCTGTTCCTCAACACAGGTAGTCAGATACTCACATTATGCTTTGAGTTGCATTGGAAATCCACCCTACTTGATCACGTACCTCAGGTTTGATTCTTCTTGCAGAGTATAATGCATCTAGTTACTCAGGAGAGAGTATGTTATTAGGAAATTTTTTTTTTGATGACATATGTTATTAGGAAATTTATTTGGCTTTGAATATCTTTTTGCCCATTAGGTACACTGCTTTCATTCTATTGTATCCCGTTGGAGTATTTCCCGGTGAAAGTAAGCTAACAGTTTTGTTAAAACTAATTTATCACATTCATAGTGTTTTATTTTCATTCATTTGTTTGTTGTCGCCTTGTCTAGTATGTGCAAAATCTGAAATGCTTGACTTCATTTCTCTGCAGTGTGGCTTTTGTACCAGGCACTTCCGTTCATTAAAAGGACAAACCTATATGCAGATAGTCTCCCTTTCAGTTATTATAAGTTTATAAAGGTAGTTTCTAATATCCCGAAACAAAGAGCAATTTTTGCTGGAGCTTTAACACATGAATACGGGATATGTATTTTCTGCCATTTGGTTTATACAAAATTTTATGCTTAATACATGCATCTCTTCAAAAGTCTACAATCTCTTGTCGTCCTTGATAAAAACCCCTTTGCAATTCTTTATAATTTTCTCTATACTGCTTAACTATTCTGGAAGGAAATAGATCTAATAGACGCTACCATTGACGGGGTTATTAATTTAGTGGTTTTATCTGTTGTTGTTCTTTGAAGTTTTGGCTTGTCACTTCAAAAAATTGAGGACCTGATAATGACTAAAAGGAGTTCAGTATCCAATCTATACAATTTAATTGAGTGTTGTCAGATACTTTTCATCTTAAACTGATCTATAGTTGCTCTGCTGTTTAAATCTCGACATGCCCTAGTTTTGCAAACTATAGAAATTAAAGAATGCTTTTGCATACCGACAACTTTACTTTCACATCAACTCTCTCCATTTCTTGGGGCGAATCTTTGGGGCTTACACTGTATAAAACTTTAAAATATAGAAAGCAACTTAACTTTGTCCTATGTACGATGTTGCAAATAGAATCAGTCTTTATAGCTGATATTGGTGCGTCATTCATGTGAATCCTATGACCGGGCTTGTTGCATAATGGCTATATAGAGTGTTCTTACTTGTATCGATAGCTGGACTGATTTTTTGATGCGAATTGCTGCAACCTGTAAATATTTGAGCATAAAAATAGAACGATTCTTATTCATCCCCCGAAAGAAATACATATTACTTCAGTATTTTGTTATAGACATAAACAATACTTCGTTTTTCTTTCAACTTCAGGTTCTGCTTCTGGTATACCCTCTTCTATGGCTCAAACTTTATCTGCACTTGTTCAAGCAACGTCGATCAAAGCTGGGTAAAAATCAGAAGACAAAGAAGACATGAGAGTCCAAAGTTTTGTTTTTCCTACTTTTATTTTCAATTGCATATGTAGAGGTTGGATAAGGATGTAGCGTTTGACACCTTTCTTCATAAACAGACTTTGTAGCTGTTGAATGTCCAAATATAACTTGTAAGTCTGAATCTGGAGAACTCTCTAAGATTAAAACCTATTGGAGAAACTTACCATTTCCCAAAAGAATTGTGTTTTATGTTTTCTTTGAACAACTGGGAAACGTCTTGCCTTGTTTGGGAATGAGGTAAAATGTGAAAGATTTTTTCTCAATCTTCCAAATATTTGTTATGGATTGAATGGGAATACCATGTTTATCTGTTCCAAGTTACCTGGTGAAAGAAAGACACCATTAATGACCACATTGAGGCCTTGCAGTTTCCACTTTCCATCCCGAGACTCTTATAAACTATTGTAAAAATATTTACAAAATAATCTGCTGATCAGAATTTCCCCTGAGAAGTTTTTGGCTATAGTATGTTTCGCCAAACTTTCAAAATCTGCTTATTTTGAAGTATTTTTGTCAAAAGTGCGGTTTGAAAAAGTACTTTTGGAGAGTCGTAGTTTGTGTTTGGGCTTAACTGAATTCGATGTTTTATTTTCAACTATTGTCTATGTTATATTTTCAGTTAATTCATCAGATACAATAACGTACTCCCTCCGTTCCATTTAGATGTCATGTTTCGCTTCTCGAGAGTCAAATTATGCGAAGTTTGACTAGCATTTTAAAATATATTTTCTCATCAAATTAATATGAGAAACGTTGCAACTTGTAGTACTTATCATATACTCCTTCCGTTTCAATTTATGTGAACCTATTTCCTTATTAGTCCGTGCCAAAAAGAATGACCTCTTTCTATATTTCGAAACAATTTAACTTTATGCAATCATTTATAGCCATACAAAATATAAGTGACTCATTTAACACCACAAATTTAAAGTCTTCTCTGCTTTCTTAAACTTCGTCCCAGTCAAATGAGTTCACATAAACTGGAACGGACTTTTTTAGAATTTAATTTTAAAATATAAAATATTGAGTTTATCTAATCCAATGTATCTTTGAAAATAAGTCAAATTAACTTTTGCGAAGGGAAACATGACAACTAATTTGTGACGGAGGGAGTAACAAAAAAGCTCATGGTTCAATCGACAAGTTAGTGAAAGTTGGATGTCAATCATGTCCTGCACCAATTTGGGAGCCTGACATCCTCTATAATAGCCAAGTTTCTTTTGGAATCGATTTTTCATGTGATGTTATAATATACATTTTCTATAACAACACTTTGTTATAGCAATTAAAAAAAAAATTCTGGGCAAACAATATTTCTTATAGAGAAGTTTGACTTCAGTATTAAATTTTTAGCCAGTAATTTAAGACTTTGTAACATTTTTGGATATAGCTTAACTCAAAACGCTAGGTTAGAGTATATATTGCAGAACGAATTCAAGATATAGCCAATCCAAACAGCATGCTCTGTTCAATTCTCAGCCATATATGTATTATACTTTGCATAGCTAAATTAAGGGAAAATGATATAGTTATTTAGAAGAAATCATTTTGTAGGTGCTTTTTGGAAAAGTCGAGTCTAAATAATCTATCAATCTGCCAACTTAATAATAACTAGTTTGGTACTTAATTAATGAATATTCACTTTTAGCCCCGAAGAAGTTTATCATATGCTATAAATAGAGGCAAAATATTCATTAGTTTCCTCATCCTTCTTACAATTACCAAAATTCAAGTTCTAGCAAGAAAAAAAATGGGATCGAAGGCATTTATGCTTATTGTTTAGGCTATTTTTCTTGTGATAACATCAGAGGTTGCAGCTATGGAGTGGGCTCAGAGCTCCACCACTTCTCTGGAAAACAGTATACTCACTCCGTCTCTTTATATGTAAAGGTGTTACTGTTTGAAAAGTAAAACGGTTTTTTTCTTAGATTATAATTTCCTTAATTTTTTTTAAAATATTTTGACTCATGAATTAGCAAAGTTGACTTGTAAGACTTGTCGTGTGATATTCAAATATCTTTTTTTTTTTTTAAATTGAAATATCTATATTCTAAGTCGTATTCTAAATTAAGTATTTTAATGCTTACACTTCAAACTCTACATAAATTGGGATAGAGAGTAAGCCTCCTTCCTTTTCAGACCACACTTGTGAAATTACACTGGGTTTGTTGTTGTTGTCGTAAAGAAGAAAAAAAAAAGTATTAATAATTTTGTTGGGCAATAACAAAAATTATTAGAAAACAAACAAAAAATAAATAAATAAAAACTTGGCAAGTAAATTGTTGGACAATAATTCATTTACTGATTCAGCCCATTGTGATCCATCCAAAATCAGCACAACTCGTCCTTTTGCCACCCCTACTAACACGTATATGTATGATTACTGGTGTATGCGAGACAAGTAAATGATACCAAATTTCTAGGAGGACTTCCAGGAATCGGAGGAGCCGGCGGATTAGGAGGATTCCCAGGAGGAGGATTTGGTGGTGATCGTGGCGGTGATTTCGATCGGTGGTGGATATGGTGGTGACCGTGGAGATATTATGGTGGTTATCCAGGAGGAGGATATGGTGGATATCCTAGAGGTGGTGGCTATGGAGGATGGCCTCGCAACTAATTAATTACCAAGGAAAGTATATGAAGAATATTCGTGGTGGCTATTTATATATTATTGTTGTGTGTTTTAGTAGGTAATATAGTTTTGTTGTTGGAAGTATGAATAAATGTATCATAAATATCCATTGATCACTTACTATGGATGGATGGTCATCATCTCATGTTTCTTTGTGAACTTACTTGATAAGTTTATGTTGTACGTCCCTTTTTGTTTACATGTAATTTGTCATCCAAGTTATGTGAAATCCTAGTGAAGTTATATTTTCCCTTTGTATTTGGTGTCTCCGTTCCACTTTACATAATACATGCAATTACTGTTCGAGTTTAAGTTCTGTATCATTTGATACACGGGATAAGGTGAGATATCTCAATATTAAGTTTGGGACTAAGTATGCCTTATTTGGTTGATTGTATAATAGATGCAATCACACTATTGGAAAGAGTGGGCACAAGTTTTTTCAAAGAAGAGGGGGTGATGGCGGGTGGTGCAATGATAATTCTAGTTATTATATAGGCTTAATCAATTATTGAGCATTAACAATAATACTCCTATAACAAAAATAAATACATAAACCCAATCAAATTGGGGGAAGGCAAGCAGGCAAAAAGTTAAGTTCTCTTTTGAAGAAAAAGAAAGAAGGTTGTAGCTGGTGGTGCTGTGATAATTATGGTTATTATATAGTCTTAATTAGTATTATTATTTAACAGTTTAAGATGCTTTCCCACATAAGTTAATCAGAAAGAGTTAGCCAATGAGCTGTTAGTCCAACACTACATTGAAGTAGGTAATGGTGGGCTTAGAATTGACAAAAGAAAGCATCAAAGTTAGCAGCAAAATTCCAGCAAATACAAGACAAATGCATCTCTTTTTTTTCTTTTTCTTTCTTTCTTCAAGGTTTTACAATTAAACAAAAACCAAGCAACCTAGCTAAAGTTTGAAACAAAAGAAAGAGCGCAATATGTCCACAACTTGAATATCCAACATTTGGTTCTGGACTAAACAATTGGATGATAATATCCGTTATAATCATCAGCGGAAAGTTGCTCATGAGTGTAGTTGTCACTGAAGATAATTTCATATACCAAAGCAGCAGTGGCTGAACCGACGAATGGACCGAGCCAGTAGATCCAATGGCTATGCCATGTCCAACTAACAACCGATGGACCGAAGGATAAAGCAGGATTCATTGATGCACCATTAATACCGCGAGCCAAGACGTTGGCACCCACAATGAAACCAATTGCAATAGGGGCAATGATTCTCAAGTAATCTCTGTTGGGGTTAACTGTAGTTGCATAAACAGTGTAAACAAGACTAAAAGTCATTACTATCTCGAAAACAACTGCGTTCCATGGTTTCGCTACTGCTGAGAGAGCGAATGCTGATGTTTCCTGCACCATTTATTTTCAAGTTCATTAGCTAATATAAATACATGTAAACCTCTAGGCTGAATCTAGTCCCTAGAGGACACAATAGCACTTCTTAGCAAATCATTTCATTATTTGTGTGTATTTCTCTCATAGACAAATCTAAGATCTAGAGTTAGTAGATTTAAAATGTGTATGATCCAATTATATGTATATATTTACAGTAATTTTTTGTGTATATGCGTACATAATTTGAGCTGAAAGCAATGAGTTCATTACTTGATCTCACAAAATTCGCCCTAGATCCACTTCTAGTTATTGTTATTTACGAAAGTCTTTGCTAATTTAGTGAGTATTGACTTATGGTTATTAGTGAAGGAGACTTATCCATTAAAATAGATTTAGTTAAACTAACATGATTCTTTTTCTCAAAGCATCTCAAACTTTCTATTATATTATTCTATCGAAGTCTTTCCCTTCCTTTATATAGATGATGATGAATATGAGTTACTAACTTGCAAAGTTCATGGAGAGGAAAGTGGCATTACCAAACCATTATGAGCGACCTTTAGGAGCAAGCAAGCTGCAGTAGATCCAAGTAATTGAGCAATCCAATACAAAACAGTCCTACAAAAGCTAAGATGACCTCCAATAAAAGCGCCAAACGTGACAGCAGGATTTACATGACCTGCAGATATGTTTGTTCCCACTGTAATTGCCACAAAAAGAGCAAATGCATGAGCTATTGCCTCCCAAATCAGTCCAGCTTGTGTGGCCTTTCCACCGCTCGTTAACTTGGCTATAAAAAACATACAAATATTTCATTAAATCCAAACACGAAATGCACAATCATCAGTATGCCTCAATACCTAACAAGTTAGACTAGACTTACTGGCTATGACGGAGCCTTGAGCGACAAAAACAAACATAAGCATGGAAAAGAATTCAGCTGCGGCAGCCCTGAGGGTATCAGGATGAGTAGCCTCTTTCAAATTTCCAATGACAATTCTTGGAATTGGCATATTTGATTTTTGGGAGAAGAAAAAAGGTTTAAGATTTAGCTGCTACTACTACTTTTTCTTTCTACCTCTGTTTTGCTATATTTCCAAAAAGGATACTTTATATAGTGGAGTAAGAAACATTTTTTTTTTTTGGGTACAAAAACGAAACTACTAAGAAACATTATGTGATTTGGGAAGAGCATGCTTTAGTAGACTCGATCATTATTTAATTAATCACTTATTCAAAACGTGTCGCAAGTGGTTTGGGCTTTTCTTATCAAAACTCAAGGCAACTTGACGTTTACAATAATTGCCTATCATATAGTAACTTAAAATAAGCTGTCCCCATTAAAAAATACAACTTCAATTTCTGGTGTTTGATTCATGGGATGTGTGATAGTTGAGGCACATATCCTTTTAAGAGTTGAAGACAACTGAATATATCTATATATATATTTAACAAAAAGTAACAAAATAGTTTTTATAGAGGAGGGGAAAGCACAAAACGAATAACACGGGTGATGGAACATAGACGAATTCAGAATCCAAAGTACTTATTAACAAGTTCAGGATATGGATAATTTTGTAATATATATGCGATTTAAATTTCTTTTGTAATTGAACCGCTCTAAATCTACCTCTATTTCACAGAGGAGGTTCAATTTCTAGGACTAAGAGAATCATGCACAAACTATATTGTTCTTTCTATACAAAAAACCAAAAAAAAGAAAAAAAAAAGAAAAAAAAAAAGAACAAGAAGTAGAAGAAGAAGATTTTCATCATTGAAGACAAAATTGGTCAACAGTCAACAAATTTGATCCAGCCAGATCTGAGTAGTTTAATTTACAATAACAATAATAATAATAATAATAATAATAATAATAATAATAATAATAGTACAAAAATTAATAAATAAATAAAGACAACAGATTCAATCACATTGCGGAAGAGCAGACAGAAGTTTAGATTAGTCTTTTTATTTTTTCCTGAAAAAAAAGAAGAGGGAAGGTGGTGGCTGGTGGTGCTGTGATTTATTATATAGTCTTAATTAATAATTATTGAACAAAAAATTATGAGAGGCAATGCTTACACCATATTACATTAAATACTTTAAAAGATTAAACTAAAATAATATATGTAGAAAAATTAAAATATGCATTATCCAAAACACTTAAACAGGAAGTGAGCATGGTGACTTGATAAGATATGTCTTTTTTCACTAATAATGCATTTTGTACACGTAAGATGTTCTTAGTTTTAATTATTTTTATGTTTAATACATGGACTTTTTCATTTTTTATTCACCATTTAAATTTCAAAATTAAAACACTTAAACTCTTTATATTTGAAATCTTACAACACTTATTGTAAGATTTCTAATATATAGGAAGTTTAAAAGTATTTGATTTCAAAATATAGAAATAATTCTTATATCTGTATAAGATTTTCATCAAGTATAGGAAGGTGTAGATCTTTAATTTAAATACAAAAATAAACTAAAATATGCTTCTCGTGGTTTTGTCTTACTAGATTTTTATATGCATGTCAGTATATTGTTCCTAATTTGTACATGCACAATGTCTTTTTGATGAAATTTTTATCTATTACGATCAAATGTAAAGTGGACTATATATTCGAGATGTTTGATGATATAAATATAAAAGTGATCTTTGTTTTAGCTAAAACTTTTCCAAGTATATGATCAAGCACTGGTGGAGGACTTTAATAGTTCAATTTCTTTTTAAAAAAAATTCCCAGCTGATATTTGGGGGTGTTGCATCTCATACGAAAGGTTTAAATTACAACACAAGGTTAGGCTCTATCCATAAAAAAGAATGAGCTTACAACCAAAAACAACTTATTGCTCATTCAACTTCTATACATGAAGTTAGCTTAACTAACAAAAAAATTAGCCTTTTCAAACTTTGGTCTAATGGAAGACACTTGTCTCTTACCCAAGAGGAAGGGTCCTTTTGACACCATAAGGGGATCAGGATCAGATAAATATATATACTCTCTCCGTCTTAATTTAAGTGTCTTACTTTTCTTATTTATCTGTCTACAAAATAGTGTCTCTCTCAATATTTAGTAAGTTTTGACAAGTTTTAGACCACAAGATTTAAAGAACTACACACATCTTTAACTTAACATCACAAGATTCAAAAGTCTCATTTTCTTTCTTAAACTTCGTGCCCAGTCAAACTAAGACACTTAAATTGGGAAGGAGGAAGTATATGTTACTATCTTGAGAGTTCAAAGCCATTGTTACCAGCCAATCTGCAAGCTTTCCTATAGCAGTGAGAGAACTTGACAGTAGCATGTTTGAGTTTTTCTTATGTCTCCTCAATAATCCTATTGTGTCTGAAGCTGCTTGCCTTCTTGTCCAGTGATCACCATAGAGTCCAATTCAATAATAAGATTGATGTGTCCTTTTAGTATACACCAGTTTACTCCATACTAAGATGTCCTAGATTCTGCTATATTGTGGCCATGTCTATTCTCATCTCTGAGTGCCATGATAAGATGTCTATTCTCATCTCTGAGTGCCCCTCAGCTTTGTCATTGTTTTTGTTGAGACTTCCATCTGTATTGAGCTCAAGAAATCCTGGATCTGGTTTTTCCCTACAGACTACCAAAATTCTGGACACTGGTTGCAGTTTACCAAGTTGTGGCAAAATTCTTTCCATGGGAAGGTGAGCTTGCATCCTGGGAAGGTCTTTTGAATGACTTCTTGT
Source organism: Lycium ferocissimum (assembly GCF_029784015.1). Taxonomy (NCBI): domain Eukaryota; kingdom Viridiplantae; phylum Streptophyta; class Magnoliopsida; order Solanales; family Solanaceae; genus Lycium; species Lycium ferocissimum. The sequence goes on from NC_081348.1 coordinate 55,724,439, forward strand.
ATTATCCATCCCAACCGCGCCTTCTCCATTTTGTACCTACTATATTTTTTCTGACTTCATACCTGCAAGCATAAGTTTCCTTCCAAAAAGCCCAACAAATAATGATAGAGGTGTTTGGAAGGAAACCTGATCAAAATTAATCTCCAAGAAGCCTATGACTCAGCTGAATGGGTATATTCGAGACAGGTGATGAATGAAATGGGATTCCCTAGCAAATTTACTGGATGGGTACTAGAGTGTATGTAGACAGTCAATTATTCTATATTGATTAATGGGGAATCTTCAGAACCCTTTGATGCTGCCAAAGGCTTAAGGCAAGGGGATAGTATGTCCCCTTTACTATTTGTCAGTGCTATGGACTATCTCAGTGGAGTTTAGCAAGACTGAAGTACAACAGGCAGTATAAATATCATTCTAAGTGCAAAAAATTGAACATTACTCATCTGTGCTTTGCAGATGATTGAATCTAATTTGCAAGGGGTGATTTAAACTCTATTACTGCTATGCATGCTTGTTTCTCTCAGTTCTCAAAAGCATCAGGACTCCAAGCTAATCTAGCCAAAAGTTCAGTGTATTTTGGCGGGGTGGCACAGAGAGACAAAGATCTATTCATCAATCATTTAGGATATGTTTAAGGGGAATTACTAGTAAAGTATTTAGGGATTCCACTCTCGGCTAAGAAGCCCACTCTATTGCAGTGGCTACCCTTAATTGAAAAGATCATTGCCAGAATCACTTCGTGGACTACAAAAAAAACTTTTATATGCAGGGAGAGTTCAACTTGTACAAACTGTCCTATTTGGAATACATGCCTACCGGTTTCAACTATTCATGTTGCCTGTTCAAGTTATGAAAACTATAGATGCATATTGCAGGAGCTATATTTGGCAGGAGTTAATACAATTACTAATAGAGCTTTGGTATCATGGGAAAGGTTATGTTCAGCCAAGTCAGCTGGAGGATTAAATCTCATTAACCTGCATTTGTGGAATCAAGCTACTATAGCCAAAACTGTTTGGGACTTATCTCATAAACAAGACACTTTGTGAACAAGAAGAGTATCATTAGATAGATTTACTTGCACCTGTTGGGGGAAGCTCCTAGAGTATCTTGGAAGTGTCTGCTATTCCAAGCTGCAACAAGACCTAAAGCCCAATTTATCATATGGGTAGCTTATGCACGTTATTTTTTTTCTCAATGAAGACTAAGAAGAAACACTTCCTAGCAAGAGACTTTAATATGTACGTACTCTAGAATTACTGGTTTGAGAATTGTGTTTCTCATATTTGATTGGTCAAAATTCTTAGAAAATAGTTTTAAAAAAAAAATAAGTTCATTAAAAATAATGAAAATGGCCTCCTTAGTGAAAGCAGGGAAAACAAGTTTCATAGTGACAGCCCACGTTGATTATCTTATCTCCACCTTGCAAAACATCAAAAGACAACCCAAATGACACCCCTGTGATAAACTGGACTCTGTTCAATATCTTTCTAAGCATTTGGTTACCTATTAGATAGCTATAAATTTCATTTGGGGAAAAAAAAAAAAATTGTAGCTTACACTGAAACGTGAAAATTTGACAAAACACATGAATGTAATTTAGGTTACTTGACACCTCTAATTTTCCAGCTCAAAATGTGACTCTAAGCCTCACAATTAAGTCTGTCTATTGGGCCGGGGCTGATCCGGGCCGACCCAATCTGGTTAAAACCCCGATCGGAACGTCCCACTCCGAGTTGGGGCTGGGCCCGATCAAGTCCTGGGCCTGTAGATAGACTGGCCCAGGTACAAGTCCGGTCGCGGCCTATGGTGTGTTGGGATCGAAATAATCGGAGCACCATGCGTAAGCCAAAAATTGCAAATATCGAATGACGATAAATCAAAAACAAAAGATAACATACTAAAAGAGGTAGAATAGTTTAATATGGTTTGATCTACTGATCTACATATGAAAAACTAATATGAAATCATAAAAATTATTGAAAGAATAATCTACTCCTAAACAAAATTATTTAACGACTATATTGTGCATGCTCTTGTGTTTCTGCAGAAAGGAAGCAAGGAATGATCCTCAATTTATGGAAGTACGTACTAAACTTTTCTCCGGAAAAAGGACGAATATGGAAGAGTCCTTTTCTACCAAGAAAATCTTTTCCACCAAGAAAACCTTTTCCACCAAGAATTTTTTTTTTGAAGTAAAACACAAGTATGGTATAGAATTCAAATAAGTCAGGAAATTCAGGATAAATTCTAACACGTTGAACCACCCCGATTAGTAAGAATTTTTTTTAGAAAAATATAGCTGATTCCAGTCATTGACCAACAATTATGTCTGCAAATAACCATTTGCCAAATCGTTAACTTATTAATTCTAGGACTTAGTCCAAAATCCAAATTCCACTATCAAATTTCTTGTTTTATCCAAATTCCACTATCAAATTCCATTCTTGTTTCTATGTAAAATACCAAAAAAAAATAATCTTTTTTTAGAAGGTGTTGGGTCACAATGGAGTCTGGAACCAAAATGCCCCCAAAAAAATCATTTTGAACCAAAATACCCCAACAAAAAAAAATGTTACAAAAGTACCTTTAGTGCAAAGATTTTACTGCGCTAAAGCACTTAACCGTAACGGCCCCGTTAAGTGCTTTAGCGCAGTATTTTACTGCGCTATATAAATCTTTCTCTCACCTATAGTGCAGTAAAATACTGCGCTATAAGACTCCACTTTAAACCCATCGGGTTCCACCACTGGTTAAAAAAAAATTTGAAAACGCCATTGAAGGCAAAACCGAGGTGGTCCCCACATCCAAAAATGACATTTTCTATTAAATTTCGTCCGGAAAGTTTAGATTCTCGGTATATTCAAGTCGAGGAGCAAGATTCTAAGTTCAAATTTTGGGAAAAGCGGCGTACAACTCGATTAAAATAACTCTACAAACAATCTTCGATTAAGGTTTTCTACTGTGAACTTTTGTTATTATTTTGTTATATACATTATATTCTAAGCATGCTTAACATTTAATCCTTGCTATTTTCCCAAAATTCAAATGGAGGTGGAGTACAATGATTCCCGTGTACAAGAACAAGGGAGACATTCAAAGCTATGACAACTATGAGGTATCAAGTTACTAAGTCACACTATGAAAGTGTGGGAAGGGTGGTGAAATGAGGGTAGGAGAGGCGTGTCTATTTCGTATAACCGGTTGGATTTATGTCGGGGCGCTCGACTATAGAAGCCATTCATATTGTAAAGAGATTGGTGGAGCAAAGACAGGAGCGGAAGAAGGACTTTGTATGGTATTCATTGACCCAGAAAAAGCCTCACGACAAAGTGCCAAGAGAGGTCCTATGGAGTCGCCGAGGCTAAACGTGAACCTGTGGTGTACATTAGAGCGATAAAGGACATGTATGATGGAGCTACGACCGGGTAAGGACGGTAGGAGGAGACCGGGAGCACTTCCTCGTTCGACGGGGGTTGCATCGAGATCGGCTCTTAGCCCGTTTCTATTCGCCTTGGTGATGGATGAATTGACGCGACAAATACAAGGTGAGGTGCCTTGGTGTATGTTGTTCGCGGATGATATAGTCCTGATTGACGAGACTCGCAACGGAGTTAACGATAAGTCGGAGGACCCGGAGACGTACGTTTTGGAGTCTAAAGGATTTAAATTGAGTGGTGACCAAGACGGAGAATACTTGGAGTGCGAGTTCGGTGGCGTACCGCGTGAGGTCGATTTATGGGAGGCTTGGTACCCGTGCCATTCAAAAGAAAGAAAGTTTCGAAGTATCTTGGGTCCATTATACGGGGAGATGGGGATATCGACGACGATGTTTCACATCGTATTGGTGCGAGGTGGATGAAATGGAGGCTCGCTCTCGGAGTGTATGATAAGAAAGTGCCACCAAAACTTAAAGGCAAGTTCTACAAAGTGGTGGTTAGACCGACTTTATTGTGATACGGAGCGTGTGTTGGCGGTCAAGAAATGTCACGTTCGTAAGATGAAAGTCGCGGAAATGCGAATGCTGCGGTGGATGTGTGGGCATACTAGGAGGGATAGAATTAGGAATGAAAATATCCGAGACAAGGTAGGAGTGGCATCGGTAGAGGACAAGATGTGGGAAGCGAGGCTGAGATGGTTTGGGCATGTGAAGAGAGAGACACATATGCTCCGGTCTGGGGAGGTGTGAGAGGTTGGCTATGGACGGTTTTAGGAGAGGTAAAGGGGGAGGTCAAGAAGTATTTGGGAGAGGTGATTAGGACAGATATGGCACAATTTCAGCTCACCGAGGACATGACCTTATATGTGAGGTTGTGGAGGACTCGCATTAGGATGTGGCTGTGTGGCTTATCCTTTCACCATAGTAGTTGCAGCTTTGCTCATTTGTTTATTGCCATTTGATTTCCTCGCATTTGATTGCCGCTTATATTTGTTGGTAGCCGTTGTACTTTGATTATCTTATTTATCTATAGTAGTTAATGCTCCTTTCTTTCCGAACTGTTCTACCATGACTTTCTCACTTTTTTTATTCCTTGTTTTCATATTGTTTTCGATATGCTTGGCCCTATATGACCTTTTGTCTTGTTTTCCTCTCTTTTCCTCTCTTGAGCCGAGGGTCTTTCGAAAATGTACCGCCTACCTTTCAAGGCGGGGTTAGGTCTGCGTACACTCTACCCTCCCCAAACCCCACATGGTGGGATTATACTGGGCTTGTTGTTGTTCTTGTTCTTGTTCGGACTGGGCAGTGGCTTTTGCCACTGTTCCGATTTTTTTTTTTGTTTAATTCATTATTTGTTAAATGTTTATGAATTGTTAATTTGTTAAATGTTTATGAATTGTTAATTTGTTATATGTTTATGAGTTGTTAATTTGTTAATTATTTATGAATTTTTAATGAATTATTATTTTGTTAATTGATTATTTGTTAAATATTGATTATGAATTTATTAGTTGTTAAATATTGTTTATGAATTGAAAGAAGTTGATTGGTAATGAATTATTATGTTGTTAACACTTTGTTTGGATGATTGTTATGTATTGTTTTGACATTTATTGTATTGTGTTGTATTGTATAGACTCAAATCGTTGGTTACATAAAATAGACCTTTCGTCGTTACAAAAAATAAAATTAAATTAACAATCAAAGCAAACATTGTATTTAAACTAACAACATAATATAATACAATAGGTAACAACCATCCGCATGTTGTAAATGATTATGAATTGTTAATCTATATAATTTTAAAAGCGTGAATATATATGTTAAATAAAAAAAGATTACCTTAAAAAGACTAGTTAAAGTTCTTCTTTTCATAAATACATAAGCTAACAAAAAAAAAATGTAAAGTTTGTAGGAAAATATGTGGTCGACGAATATACTCTTTTAGTTTAATTTTATCGTAGTTGTGTTGGCTATTTGGTCAACTAAAAATACATCACATATTCAATATAGAGTTCTAAACAAATACACCGTCGAATTTCGATTCCCAAACTAATTAACTTAACAAGTCTTTGCCATCACATAATTCAAAAGTAATTAACTTAAAAGTCTTTGCCATCACATATGTGTCCTTATTATCACATATTAAATTTATCGCATATCCCATGTTAATTATTCACAAGATATAATACTACATAATTCACATATTCCCTACAAATTATTAATTAGTTAATATAATTTATCTTTCATTTCAAGAATAATGACTAATTTAGTTTGTACAGACCGGACTCTTTCATGGATCGGAATGTTCCCCCTAGGCCCGATGTTCCCCCGGGGCCCGCTGTTCACCCGGGCCCTCTGATAGATCAGTATTGTCTTTGCAAGACAATCATAGGTTAGACTTATTATGGGCCGGTACTATAGGGATATCTACTAGGCTCCGTCCCCGTAGGTCACAGAGCTGGACTCTTTTACGCGAGCACCCCCCACACCCTCGCATCTTGGAGATATTGTTTCGGGGCGGCATCTACCGTTGCGTGTCCGTTGGTCGAGTACAAAGATGATTGGGCGCTCATCGCGCCCATGGTTGAGCCGAGCGGTGGAGGCCGCCGACACATACCTTCCATCTTCGCACCGCGAGGCCACGATTACACTTCGTGACGCGGAGGTCATCTTTGGATTGGGATAGTCGGGAGCAGCCACTATACACTGGGGTACGAGCCTCCTCGGGTCGCACGTGGCGCGTAGTTGACTAGGCTCACCCACTTCGTGCCCGATGCCGAGGGCCGTGCTCGGTGACGTAGTCATTCGGTTAGTGCACTCGCACCAATTTGGAAGTGTCCGGATCCAACGAGGACGGCACCCCGCAGGACGATGTTGATCATCATGCCTGTTTGTACCTGCTTATTATATTCGAGGGCATCTTGTTCCCGAACTCATCGGGTGCCTTTGTCAGTGTTATACCCCGCGTTTTCAGAGCATGACTATGACATGTACCTCACCGTAGTAATGGAGTGTCGGAGATGTCCCATGATGTTTTGAAAGGCACAAGCCATGGAAAGTACGTAACAACGAAGAAAAAAGGATGAATTATAATCTCGTAAGTCGTAGTCGGGAAAGACTATTTTCGAGACCCGAGAACATGACCATTTTTAGTATAATGAATGACGAATACCATGTATGGAGAGTTTCGAAATATTTCGAGGTCGAATAAATTGAAGAGAAATAAGTTCGACGAAAATTTGAGAAACGCTGGGTGGATTTTTAGTCAACTTTAGAGGCGCATATCTCCTAGTATATTTGGAGTTTCAAGGCGAAACAAAATCCTAAAATGAAGCTCGTCGAGTCTAGTTTGTAATGCAGCAAACCGTTTATTGATAGAACATCAGAGTAGAGAATTATAGGCCTTACAACCGAACCGATTGTGCGTAAACGAGATCACATAAGCAAGACCGCCGCTACAAAGTACCGTAGCTACGGTTGATGCCGACCCAATTTAATATAAAAGGGGCTAAAACCCCATTTTTCTTCATAAAAATGCTCCAATGTTCCAGAATTTTCAGCCACCAAAAGGGCTCTTAATCTCACATAAAAGTGAAGATTTTGAGCAAAATTTCAAGCTACGGGATATCAATCGAGGTCCGAACGCGTAGACGCGATTATAATTTCGTTTGGTGTTGGAGTTATCTTGGGACAAGAAAATGATGAAGATTTTGCTACCTTCATAAAAATAAGGTATGAATTGTTAAATCTCTTTCTCTATCAATATGAATTAAGGAATAATTTCCAGAATAGTAGGCGTATGTGGGTTGTGTTGATGTTGTGATTTATGGATCGAGGGTTGAAGAGAAATTTGGATGAAAATACATATATTTATCTTGTACGATGTTGAGGATGTTGTTATTGATGTTGTTAGTATTAATTTCGACTTCCTTACGGAAATAAAGTTATTAATTAGTCGTATCCCAAGTTGGTTAGTTGGGAAATTTGTAAAACAGCCATGTGGCCGTTTTATGGCATATGTTGGTGTTAAAAATGATGTTATTACTATTGGTATTGTTGTTGATGTTGTTGGTTGTTGAATTGAAATTTCGGGCTAGGCACATAAACAGGGGAAATCTTTAATTTCGATGTTAATTTAAAAAGGCTTTCATTAAGTGTTTAAAACTGACGTACGACTACGATCCTAACGATATTATAATGGTTCTATATGTAGATTACGAGGCTACGAATAATTCTTAAGCGAGTTGCAAGACAGAAATAAGTTGGAAGTCAAGAATTTGTCTTCCATGTTAAGGCTAGTCCCCTTCTTTCTAAAGGCATGATCCTTTCGTTATAAACCTTTATGTCGTACCATAATATCATTGTTTCCGCAAATGCTAGAAATCCACGAATCTCGATCCTTATGATGTTATTGAGCTCCCAAAGGCATGATTCTTTTCTTACCAAACTATGCTTGAATTCCATGAAAACTCTATTTCCAAGAATGTTAGAGATTCATGACTTTTAAAGTTTCTATGATGGTAGAGTTGAATAATTTCTTATATGATAACCATGATGATGATCATAAAGATTTATTTATCCAAGCTCCAAGGCATACGGATTTCATGTTATTATGAGATAATTTTATTCACGAGATTTCCATGTACACGAGCTATATATTATTATGATGACGATACGAGAACGTTGAACCATTTCTTGATGTCTCAATTTTGTTCACGGAAGATGACTATTTCTTTTAAGATTCCAAAAGTACATGACTTGATGCCCTATGAGATTTATGGTCTTATTCACGTTTTCTCTTAGTTATTCTCCATTGATAGTCTACCTGTAAATTAATTGTTCCTTCAAGGGTGAGACAAAGCGACGATAATTATTCCATAATATAATCGGAGGTTACCGACCTTACGTCACTCCGATACGCCGTGGGTCTTGATTGGCTCTTATGCATGCTTTATATATATGTATGTATTTTCTCACACCGCGCGTAGATATGCACACCACCGCAGCCGGGCATGTTATGATATTGCCCCCGACGCGGGAGGCCGGACGTGAGCTAATGATGATAACACCGAGCCTTAAATGGCCGGGCATGACACTACTTATATATCACACCGAGCCTTCATGGCCGGGCATGTTACTTTCACACCGAGCCTTTATGGCCGGGCATGTTACTAAGTATATGTATGAAATGTTTTTTTTTAAAAAGGCTAAGCATGCATGACATCCGCCTTATATAGGCATCCGGATGTTCGTGTTATCTCTCTTACTCATCGTTACTTTTCATATCTCTATTATGTTATTATTCATGCCTTACATACTCGGTACATTATTCGTGCGCGTCCCTTCTTGTGGACGCTCGTTTCATGCGCACGGCGTGTATACAGACGAGTAGAGGATATGGCTAGAAGATGTTCCCGATGGATTGCGAGCTCCATTTCTTTTCCGGTGTTGCCGAGTCGCAGTATCCATGTCATGGTATAATGATTTATGTTAGAGTAGACTTTAGGACAGAGTCACGTATATAGTATGTCAGTTTTGCAAGCGGCTCTGTAAGCCGATGTATTATCATGCATTACTTTACAGATTTCATATGATTGCAGATCTTACTTGATTTGATAAAGACGGAAAGAATGTTTTTCTGAAAAACTTTCATCATGCATTTCATTCCATGCTTTAAGGGCCCAATGAGACTATGAGTATAACGAGAACTAGTGGGTTCGCTCGGCTCTAAGTAAGGGCCGAGTGCCCATCATGCCCCATCAGGACTGGGGTGTGACAGTCAGCTTACGTTATTTGGTTTTCTTGGAGCATCTGGACCGCCTGGGAGACTACAGCTGGGGCGGTGCTGTTTTGGCGTATCTTTACAGATGCCTGTGCCGAGCGTCTATTGGTGTTGTCAGAGATGTGTGTGGATTTTTTGCTCTTCTCCAGGTAATATTTTAAGTGTGCCTTCCTTTAATGTAGACAAACCTCTTGAAATGACGACTTAAAAATCATATTTTCTAATATCGCTTACAGTTATGGGCATGGGAGAGGATGCTGCCTTTTCAGCCCATACCTAGGCATCACCTCGAGATTGACATGCCTTATGCGAGGAGGTGGACAGCGGGTTTTGACCGGGATGTGGATACGCACCATAGTATTCTTCCATTCCGGGACCAGCTTGATCACATGACGGACGATGTGGTAAAACTATATAAATTTACATTAATAATTTAATTAAACGTCTTTTCGACTTGGTGATCACTGATTTGTATTTATATGTTATGCAACTATTTATATGGACGTCGTACGCTGCTATATTAGATGGTTTGCCGACCTTCTGTAGGGCAGGTCAGGGGGTTTGGAGGTCGCGGTGTCCATTGATACACCTGGACATCGTAGAGGAGCACATGCCCGAGCGTGTCTTACGACAGTTTGGGCATACACATAGTATACCCTCGACGTCCGTCATGAGCTCTGACACTACCAACGGGACGATCGGGCTGCCGTTGATGATGATTTTCTGGCTTTCATGGATGTCCAGCTCCACCGTTGGGAGAACAGGTTGGGCACTTTAGCGGTGGTCGGCCATTTGACTCCCATTGAGCATTACATGCGCTGGTATCATCAGATCACACGCCGATTGATCGGCAACCCAGCTTTGCGTCCCCCTAGGGATGTAGGATACTCGACTCGCGGGCGCACGAGGTATTGGTAAGTTTATCGTATTTAGATTTATTTAATTGCATTAATTGTTACGTTTTAAAAAATAACTTTTTTTTTACGAACACAAATGCAGCTGGTGGCCGTACAGCGTTTAAGCATCTTGGGGTTAGAGCATATGCCTTATCTTGGGCTCGCAGGGCTTGCGGCGGAGATGGTACGGATTCGGAGGATGGTATCCGTGCGGCCGGCGGCGAGATTAGGCGCGAGGGGTAGCACATTCCGGAGGGCGAGTATCGGGGGGCCAGGAGGAGGACCGGGTGCTCCCAGAGGAGGAGGCCGTACTGGCAGAGGATGCCGTGCTGCCGGAGGACGCCGTGCGCGTAGAGGCCGCGGTGCTGCTGCTAGAGGACCTGGTGGTGGAGGACACCATCTGGTAGATGAGGCGGATGAGGCCGATCCCATTCCAGAGGGCGTTCACGGTCTAGTCCATCCGCGTCGCCGACGTTCCGGAGCCGGTGGCGACTCGCACGGGCACTCACCTACGTTTACGCCGACGCTCTTACTTGCTGAGATACCCGAGTCGTCATCACAGCCGAGCCAGAATGCATACATGGAGGAGCGTGATAACGTTGATTGGGCGGCATTCGCGCTTCATTAGTCATGAGCGGCTCCGTGAGGAATTTAGAGGGAGCCAGGATTCTTGACTTCGATGAGTTTTTGATCCCGGTTAGTATTTAAAATACTTATTTGTTCATTTAAATTATTTATTTTAAATATATATATATATATATGTTACTCATTATTTAGTAATATTTTATATTTTAGGATTCGGCGCCAGCGGGTCCACCAGAGCCACCCACTTAGGCGTTTTCTCATGGGTCTGCAAGCACCGTGTGTCTTCCCATATGACTACGAGTTGGCGGTAAGCTTTTTATTAAATTTTTTTTTATTCAATATAAGGTCAATATTTAATATATATATATATATTTGATTATTTAAAGTACTTATTTTAAATATGTATGTTACTTATTATTTCATTTTTTTTATATTTTAGGATTCGGCGCGGTGGGTCCACGGAGCGACCCATTCGAGCATTTTCATCCGCCCGTCGAGCGAGAGGTGTCTTCTCATGAGACTACCGAGGCGCATGTAAGTTTTTTACTTAAAACTAATTTTATTCAATATAAGGTAAATATTTATTTAATTTTTATAACCTTTACTTGGACTTCGAACAGTATCTCGTCCAGGAGACTACCTTATATTCACCACCACACCCATTGTTACACCTCGGTAATTTCGTGACATTATGTCGTGAATGGACTAACGTCGGTCAAGGCGGACATGAGACCTTCACGACTATAAGAGGGTGATTGGCAACCTTAATGTATATACGATAAGATTCTTAGGTTATCGGACTTGGCGAAACTAGGCTCGTCGTGAAAGTGAAGTATAAGTTACGTTTGGGAAGGATTTCATGGGCGTCGAGCTAAGGAATGGTTAGCAAGGATTTAAGGACGAGTTATAATGTCCATTAGATTGTTAAGGAGGTGTTGCACGAGTACCAAGAAGGTTCCATAAGGATTCGAGATCAAACGAAGCGACGAGAACGAAATCGAAAAAACTGGGGATTATACGGTCCAATGTACGGACCGTATATTTTATACGTCCCGTACATCTGGCCGTAGAACCCTTCCAGTGAAGGGTGGCAATCTGGAGGAAACATACGGTCCAATGTACGGACCGTATAAATTATACGGTCCGTATAGTGGACCGTATATTTCGGGTCGGGTCCGAGTTTTATTTTCATATATACACGGTTTCCTCTCCTTTTTCTCATTTTTCATCTCTCCAAACTTCCAAAAACCTCTAGAAACCTCCCCCTAACACATCAATACATATTCAAGAAGGGTAAACAAAGATTAAACATCAAAGATTAGTAGAATCAAGGGTGTAAATGCTTCCGAAAGGTTGATAGAGGTCGAAAATCTCCTTGGTAGTTGAGTGGAGTTCTTCTCAAGTGGAGTATTTCGGTCCAAAAGATCATCCTTACGTAATCAAGGTGAGTATTACTATTATTTTATGATAGAAAGGGTGTTGAGTAGTTGAAGAACTCGAACTATAAGCAAGTATAAAGTTGTATTCGAGTAATGGTTATGGGGAATTCCGGAAATGAGTTTAGAGGTCGAAAAGTGTTTAACTTGTGGGAAATTTGCGTGTTATGGTATTATGGATGTTGTTGTGTTGTTTGGGAGCTGTTTGGTTATATGAGGAAGAGTTGTCGAAACAAACGAAATGCTGTCCAATTTTCGTTAGCTTTAGTCGCTCTAGTTTAAACGTAAGTATGCCTTCGACAATTTAACCTTCGTACGAACCCTCTTATATGTAGAATCGTAAGTCGGAGGGAGAGCTCTTAGTCGATGTCGTTAAGGAGACATAAAGGTATGTGAGGCTATCCCCTTCTTCTTTCAAAGGCATGACCCCTATATGTTGATTTTGTATATGTTATTCTCGATATTTTACCCCCAGAAATGCCAAAGGCTTAAAGTTCCTAAAGAATCTTACAATGACTCCAATCCGAAAGATTTTCAAGTTTAGCATTCTAAATGATTTCGTGACGTGACTGAGTGGGCTATAAAGCATATGGCCACTGCTCGTGTCTATGTGAGCTATATTACATATGGCCCCAGGCTATAGAGCATATGGCTTCAGCTTACGTCTGAGCTATATTACATATGGCCGTAGGTTACGTCATGGATCCCCAGACACGATCTAATGATGATAATGTCATAATGCACTCGGAGGTTTACGACCTTATGTCACTCCGAGGGAGTGCACTTTTATTTGGGCTCTCATGCATGCTACGCATATTATATATATGCTATAGATGCATCGTCACCTGATCAGCTGGCATATGATGATATTATCCCGGACGCGGGCTATATGGATAATGGATCGGGCCGTACGTTCCACGGTAATATATGGATCGAGTTGCACGTTTCGCAGCAATACATGATATGATATGTTACGTGTGTGCATGCATGACTCCGCCTTAAGAGGCAAGCAGTTACCAGCTATCTTTTCATCCTTTTTTTGCCTTCTTGTGCTTCTGTTACTTTTTGATATATGCCTTACATACTCAGTACATTGTTTGTACTGACATCCTTTCCTTTTGGATGTTGTGCTCATGCCCACAGGTAGACAGGGAGACGACCCAGCCTCATAGGAGTCGAACCAGCTTGCACTAGAGCACTTCCATAGACCGGAGGTGCCGTTTTTGATACATATTCTTTTGTGTACATATTTGGATATGATGGGGTCCTGTCCCATCGTCATGCCCTCAGAGTTTCAGTTAGAGGCTCGTAGATACTTGTCTGTGGGTAACAGTTGTCATGTGCCCTCGACGTATATTTCGTACATTATTCTTTTGCTGCCATGAATGTGGGTATATGTGTATATGTTTATGAAGCTTATATGAATACAGGTTAGGGCGATAATGGTACGACGTATGGTGTTCGGTATCTAGCTCCGGGTGCCCGTCGCGGCCCTCTAGGCGGGTCGTGACAAAAGTGGTATCAGAGTAGTTCGTCCTAGGATGTGTCTATGAGCCGTGTCCGGTAGAGTCTTGTTTATGGGTGTGAAGCGCGCCACACTTATAAACGAGAGGCTGCGGGACATCTAGGAATAATGACCGTCTTTCTTTTCATAGATCGTGCGATAGAGCCATAATGTAAGGTTTTCCTTATTCTAACTGTATGTTATGATTTCAGTAATGCCGACGAGAAGGAAGAAAATCCGCACCATATTGGATGCCGCCGGGGAAGGCACCAGTCGAGAGCCTCCAGCTGAGTCGGGACATGGCGAGGCGGAGAGTGCCACTCCCTCGCATACTGCTCCCACTCCTATTCCTCTAGCGGCAGAGGAGCATGAGAGGGCCCCAGTTCCTCCCCCTGTTGCTCCAGATCAAGATTTAAGGGATGCTGTCCAGTTGCTGACTCAGTTAGTTGCCGCGCAAGCTCAGCGGCAGAATGCGGGTTCAAGTGATAGGGCGACCAGTGCCCGGGCCCGTGATTTTATAAGTTTAAATCCTCCAGAATTCTTCGGGTCGAAACCAGATGAAGACCCGCAGGGCTTTATTGATGAGATATTGAGGACGTTGAGGATTATCCATGCTTCTGATACTGAGTCCGTGGAGTTGGCTTCGTATAGACTCCGGGACGTAGCTGTTTTGTGGTATAATAATTGGATTTCTTCAAGAGGGGAAAATGCACCTCCCCCAAAATGGCAAGAATTTGTGGATGCTTTTATTCGGCATTATTTGCCACCTGAGGTTCGTCGAGCTCGCGCAGATAGATTCTTGAATCTTAAGCAAGGAAATATGAGTGCCCGGGAATATAGTCTCCGATTCAATTCATTGGCTAGATATGCTCCGGCCATGGTAGCCGACATGGGAGACCGGGTACATCGATTTGTGAGAGGCTTAGGGCCACACTTATTTAAGGACTGTTTGACAGCCTCGCTATTAGAAGGAATGGATATTTCGCGCATTCAAGCGCATGCTCAGAACTTGGAAGAACAACAGCAGCCGCCGAGGGGAGATCGAGTTATGGACAGGGGACACGGTAAGAGGACTAGGTCAGCGGGTGCTAGCAGTGAGTACAGAGGAGGCCAGGGGCAGCAGTATCCTAGATATTCGAGCCAGTCTACTTCTAGTGCACCTTCTCTGTTTGCGGGCTGAAGGTTCGATCGTCCAACTTATTCTGGGCCGAGTCAGGGCTCAGGAGCTTCAGGGTCCCAATATCGTGGTGATTCTAGCCAGAGGTGACCGCCGGTACCACGGTGCAGTCAGTGTGGTAAGTTACATCCGGGTCAGTGTCGCCGAGGCTCAGATGCTTGTTATGCCTGTGGTCAGGTTGGCCACATTATGCGCGATTGTCCAGTGAGAAGCGGCCGAGATGAGGCCCAGCCTGCGGGTTCAGCAGCAGGTTCATCGTCGTCGGTACGTCCCATAGGACAGGCTTCCCAGGTTTCAGCGGGCCGTGGCAGAGGCAGAGGAGGAGCCTCTAGTTCGAGCAGTCCCCAGAACCGTATTTATGCATTGACCGGACGGCAAGATTTGGAGACCTCTCCCGACGTCGTGACAGGTATATTGACAGTATCTTCTTATGATGTTTATGCATTGATTGATCCGGGCTCTACTTTGTCATATATTACTCCTTATATTGCTGGTCGTATCGGGATAACACCCGAGCTAATCAAACCTTTTGAAGTGTCCACCCCAGTTGGTGACCCAGTATTAGCCAGACAAGTGTATAGAAATTGTATAATTATAGTGTGCGGCCGACACACCGTAGCTGATTTGATTGAACTGGAAATGCTGGACTTCGACGTTATTATGGGCATGGACTGGTTAGCTTCTTGTTATGCAAATGTAGACTAACGAGCCAAGGTGGTCCGGTTTCATTCCCCCGGAGAACCGGTTCTAGAGTGGAAGGGTAATACTGCATCTCCAAGAGGCAGGTTAATCTCCTACCTCAAGGCAAGGAAGATGATTGCCAAGGGTTATATTTATCATTTAGTTCGGGTCCATGATACAAAAGCAAAGCCGCCGACTCTTCAATCCGTTCCAGTAGTGAACGAGTTTCCAGACGTATTTCCGGATGAGCTTCCAGGTCTTCCACCAGAACGGGAGATTGAATTCACTATCGATGTATTGCCGGACACTGAGCCCATATCTATTCCTCCCTACAGAATGGCTCCTGCAGAATTGAAAGAACTAAAAGCGCAGTTGAAGGATTTACTCGAGAAGGGGTTTATTAGGCCCAGTTCATCGCCATGGGGAGCACTTGTTTTATTCGTAAGGGAGAAGGATGGATCCTTGCGGATGTGTATTGATTATAGGCAGCTGAACAAAGTGACAATAAAGAATAAATATCCACTTCCAAGAATTGACGATTTATTCGATCAATTGCAAGGAGCTAAGTGGTTTTCCAAGATAGACCTCAGGTCAGGATACCACCAGGTGAGAGTCAAGAAAGAAGATATTGCGAAGACGGCTTTTAGGACCAGATATGATCATTATGAATTTCGGGTGATGTCGTTTGGTTTGACTAATGCTCCAGCGGTGTTCATGAATCTGATGAATGATGTGTTTAGGCCATTCCTGGATTTGTTTATAATTGTGTTCATCGATGATATTCTGGTATACTCCAAATCTGAAGGAGAACATGCAGAACATTTGCGTATTGTTCTTGGAATTCTTCGAGCTCGCAAATTATATGCTAAATTTTCTAAATGTGAATTCTGGTTGAACTCTGTGACTTTTCTGGGCCATATCATCTCAGCCGATGGTATTCGGGTTGATACCCAAAAGATTGAAGCTGTGAAGACTTGGCCAAGGCCTACAATGCCCACAGAAGTCCGTAGCTTCCTGGGTCTAGCCGGGTATTACAGGAGATTTGTGGAAGGATTCTCCTCTATTTCGGCACCACTGACGAAGCTAACACAGAAAGCTGCCAAATTTTAGTGGACAGATGCTTGTGAGCGGAGCTTCCAAGAGCTGAAAGACAGGTTGACCTCAGCCCCAGTCCTGACACTTCCAGAAGGATCAGAAGGTTATGTGGTGTATTATGATGCCTCGGGTGTCGGGATAGGCTGTGTATTGATGCAGCACGGCAAGGTCATTGCCTATGCCTCCAGGCAACTGCGAAAGCATGAGAAGAATTAGCCGACTCACGACCTTGAATTAGCTGCAGTTATTCACGCTCTGAAAATATAGAGGCACTATCTGTATGGTGTTCATATGGACATCTACACAGATCACAAAAGTCTCCAATATATTTTCAAGCAAAAGGAATTGAATCTGCGTCAAAGGCGATGGTTAGAGCTGTTAAAGGATTATGATGTAACTATTCTATACCATCCGGGTAAAGCAAATGTTGTAGCTGATGCTCTCAGCCGTAAATCCATGGGTAGCCGAAGTGATGTTCCGCCAGAAAAGAAGGAATTAGCTCGTGAACTCCACCAGCTGGCCAGTTTGGGGGTTCGTTTAATGGAATCGGGCGATACCGGAGTTAATGTGATTAACCCAGCTGTTTCATCCCTGGACACAGAAATAAGAGAGTGTCAATACGAGGATCCCAAATTGAAACATTATAAAGGTGTGCAGTTCCTAAAAGAGAAGTCACCATTCGAAGTCTCAGTGGATGGGGTTCTCAGGTATCAAAACAGGTTATGTGTTCCGGATATTGCGGGACTTCATCGTCGGATTCTGGAAGAAGCCCATTATTCCCGTTATTTCGTCCATCCAGAAGCGACGAAAATGTACCATGATCTTAAATCAATATATTGGTGGGAAGGAATGAAGAGAGATATAGCCGAGTTTGTGGCTCAATGTCCAAATTGTCAACAGGTAAAAATCGAGCACCAGAAACCAGCAGGACTCTTGCAAGAAATGGAAATTCCAACCTGAAAATGGGAGGCGATCAACATGGATTTTGTTGTTGGATTACCTCGCTCTCGACATAAGTACGACTCCATTTGGGTGATTGTTGATAGGCTCACGAAGTCAGCACATTTTCTCCCGGTCAGATCCACATACTCAGCAGAGGACTATGCTAGATTGTACCTCAAAGAGATATTGTGGCTTCATGGAATTCCTATATCTATTATTACTGACAGAGGAGCACAATTTACAGCTAAATTCTGGAGATCCTTTCAAGAAGGACTCGGTACTCAAGTAAAATTTAGCACGGCATTTCACCCGCAGACTGACGGGCAAGCTGAACGCACTATTCAGACCTTAGAAGACATGTTACGAGCTTGTGCATTAGACTTTGGCGGAAATTGGGAGGATCATCTGCAACTTATTGAGTTTGCCTATAACAACAGTTATCATGCCAGTATTCAGATGGCTCCTTATGAGGCTTTGTATGGAAGGAAGTGTAGATCACCTATTGGATGGTTTGAAGTGGGAGAGACACAACTAATAGGCCCAGAATTGATCCAGCAAGCGGTTGAGAAGATTAAACTCATCCAAGACCGATTGGCGACAGCTCAGAACCGCCAAAAATCTTATGCCGACAATCGCCGTAGGAATTTGGAATTTCAGGTGAATGACTGGGTATTTTTGAAAGTATCGCCAATGAAGGGGATAATGAGGTTTGGTAAAAAGGGTAAGCTTAGTCGGCGATATATCGGGCCCTATAAGATCGTACGCAGAGTCGGCCAAGTAGCGTATGAGTTGGACTTACCCTCAGAGCTGAACTCAGCCCATCCAGTCTTCCACGTATCAATGCTGCGCAAGTGTATTGGAGATCCGACCAAAATAGTACCCGTAAGTGATGTTCAAGTCACTGAAAAATTGACCTATGAAAAAGTTCCCGTCGCTATCCTGGATAGGCAAGTACGAAAGCTCAGAAATAAAGAGGTCGCTTCGGTCAAGGTCTTATGGAGGAATGATAATAGAGAGGAGATGACTTGGGAAGCAGAAGAAGCTATGAAAATCAAATATCCGCATCTATTTCCACCCCCTACGGAGACCCAAGGTGAAACATCAATGCCCCCAGGTATGAAATGTTCTACTTTATTGCTTCCGGGTCGTGTGTGGCCATATTTCTTATTGTTGATGTTGTAGCCCTGTGTGGCGACGTTATTTTGGGTTGCTGTGACAGGATGGTAGTGCCAAAATACAGGGGAAACTCTGGCGAAATTTTCGTAGGATTCTCGAAAAGTTAACATTCGAGGACGAATGTTCTTAAGGGGGGGAGAATGTTACACCTCGGTAATTTCGTGACATTGTGTCGTGAATGGACTAACGTCGGTCAAGGCGGACATGAGACCTTTACGACTATAAGAGGGTGATTGTCAACCTTAATGTATATACGATAAGATTCTTAGGTTATCGGACTTGGCGAAACTAGGTGTCACGACCCGCCTAGAGGGCCGCGACGGGTACCCGAAACTAGATACCGAGCACCATACATCGTACCATTATCGCCTTAACCTGTATTCATATAAGCTTCATAAACATGTACACATATCCACATATACCCACATTTATGACAGCAAAAGAATAATGTACGAAATATACATCGAGGGCACATGATAACTGTTACCCACGTACAAGTATCTACGAGCCTCTAACTGAAACTTTGAGGTCATGACGATGGGACAGGACCCCATCATATCCAACTATGTACACAAAAGAATATGTATAAAAAAAAATGGCACCTCCGGTCTATGGAAGTGCTCTAGTGCAAGCTGGTCCGACTCCTATGAGGCTGGGTCGTCTCCCTGTCTACCTGTGGGCATGAGCACAACATCCAAAAGGAAAGGATGTCGCACGAACAATGTACGAGTATGTAAGGCATATATCATAAAGTAACGAGCACGAGAAGACAAGACAAAGATGAAAAGATAGCTGGTAACTGCTTGCCTCTTAAGGCGGAGCCATGCATGCATACGCGTAACATATCATATCATGTGTTGCTGCGGAACGTGCAGCCCGATCCATATATATTGCCGTGGAACGTACGGCCCGATCCGTTATCCATATAGCCCGCGTCCGGGATGATATCATAATAGGCCAGCTGATCAGGTGGTTGTGCATCTATAGCATATATAATATACGTAGCATGCATGAGAGCCCAAATAAAAGTGCGCTCTCTCGGGGTGACATAAGGTCGTAAACCTCCGAGTGCATTATGACATCATCATTAGATCGTGTCTGGGGATCCATGACGTAACCTACGGCCATATGTAATATAGCTCAGACATAAGCTGAAGCCATATGCTTTATAGCCTAGGGCCATATGTAATATAGCTCACTTAGACACGAACAGTGGCCATATGCTTTATAGCCCACTCAGTCATGTCAGGAAACCATTTAGAATGCTAATATTGATATTCTTTCAGATTGGAGCCATTGTGAGATTCTTTAGGAACTATAAGCTTTTGGCATTTTACGGGAGTAAAATATAGAGAATGACATATATGGAATCAACATGTAGGGATCATGCCTTTGAAAGAAGAAAGGGATAGCCTCACATACCTTTGTGTCTCCTTAACGACGTCGACTAAGAGCTCTCCCTCCGACTTACGATTCTACATATAAGAGGGTTCGTACGAAGGTTAGATTGTTGAGGGCATACTTACATTTAAACTAAAGCGACTAAAGCTAACGAAAATTGGACAGCATTTCGTTTGTTTCGACAACTTTCCTCATATAACCAAACAGCTCCCAAACAACACAACAACATCTATAATATCATAATACGCAATTTACCCTCAAGTTAAATATTATTCCATCTCTAAACTCATTTCCGGAATTCTCCATAACCATTACTAGAATACAACTTCGTACTTGCTTATAATTCGAGTTCTTCAACTACTCAACACCCTTACTATCATAAAATAATTGTAACACTCACCTTGATTACGTAAGAATGATCTTTGGATAGAAATACTCTGTTATACCCCGCATTTTCAGAGCATGACTATGACATGTACCTCACCGTAGTAATGGAGTGTCGGAGACGTCCCATGATGTTTTGAAAGGCACAAGCCATGGAAAGTACGTAACAACGAAGAAAAAGGATGAATTACAATCTCGTAAGTCGTAGTCGGGAAAGACTATTTTGAGACCCGAGAACATGACCATTTTTAGTATAATGAATGACGAATACCATGTATGGAGAGTTTCGAAATAGTTCGAGGTCGAATAAATTGAAGAGAAATAAGTTCGACGAAAATTTGAGAAACGCTGGGTGAATTTTTAGTCAACTTTGGAGGTGCATATCTCCTAGTATATTTGGAGTTTCAAGGCGAAACAAAATCCTAAAATGAAGCTCGTCGAGTCTAGTTTGTAATGCAACAAACCGTTCGTCGATAGGACCTCGGAGTAGAGAATTATAGACGTTACAAACTGAACTGTCGACGCGAGAAGCGAGCGCTACGGTACGCTACGGTCGTACGATGCTGGCTACGGTGCCCCTCAGCCCCTATAAAAAGGGTTAAAACCCCATTTTTTTCATCTAAAAAGTTCCAAAAATTTCCAGAAAATTCAGCAACAAAAGGGAGCAATATACATAAAAAAAATTGAGGATTTTGAGTGAAATTTCAAGTAACGAAGTATCAATCGAGGTCCGGGCAACCCGTAGTCGCGAATATAATTTCGTTTAGTGTTGGAGTGGCTTGGGAACAAGAAAATGATGAAGATTTGGCTACCTTCATAAAACAAGGTATGAATCATCAAATCCCTCTCTTTATCAAGTTTGATTAAGGGATATTTGAAAGAATAAAGATTATAGTTGTTGTGTTGGTGTTGTTGGATTATGGATTGAGGGTTGAAGAGAAATTTGGATGAAAATACATATATTTATCTTGTAGAATGTTGAGAATGTTGTTATTGATGTTGTTAGTATTAATTTCGACTTCTTCGCGGAAATAAAGTTATTAATTAGTCGTATCCCAAGTTGGTTGGTTGGGAAATTTAGAAAACGATTGTGGGCCGTTTTATGGCATATGTTGGTGTTGGAAATGATGTTATTACTATTGGTATTGTTGTTGATGTTGTTGGCTGTTGAATTGGGATTTCGGGCTAGGCACATAAACAGGGGAAATGCTGCCCGAATTTTGACAAAATCTAAAAGGACTTTCATTAAGTGTTTAAGACGAGCGTATGACGATGATCCTAACGATATTATGAATGGTTCTATATGTAGATTACGAGGCTACGAATAATTCTTAAGCGAGTTGCAGGACAGGAAATAAGTTGAAAGTCGAGAATTTGTCTTCCAGGTATGTTAAGGCTCGTCCCTTTCTTTCAAAGGCATGATCTCTAGGTTATGATTTCATAAATGTTCCATATTTTCCTTGTTATCAAAAGTTAAGAAATCTAAGATTCCGAGGCATGATTTCCTTCCTGATAATCCATAAATGTTTTCCAAAATATTCATATCTTCCAAACTAAAGGTTGTGATTATGTGAGCCTTATGATGGCAACGATGGGAATGTTTTTCAATAACAATGATGATGTTAAAGATGAGAATGTTATTATGATGAAAATGATGAGGATGATTTCATGTTTAAAGGTTTCAAGTTTATGTTTTCGATGACGCTATGAGAACGTTGAACTATTTCTTGATGTCTCAATTTTGTTCATGAATGATGACTATTTCTTTTAAGATTCCAAAAGTATATGACTTGATGCCCTATGAGATTTATGGTCTTATTCTATGTTTTCTCTTAGTTCTATTCTCCATTGATAGTCTCACCTTAAATCAATTGTTCCTTCAAGGTGAGACAAAGCGACGATGAGTATTCCATAATATATTCGGAGGCTACCGACTTTACGTCACTCCGATACAGTTGTGGCTTTTGATTGGGCTCTTATGCATGCTTTATATATATGTATGTATTTTCTTACACCGCGCCGCGCTATAGTCGGCCGGGCAGGCACGTAGATGTGCATACCACGCACGGTGGGCATGTTATGATATTGCCCGGACGCGGGAGGCACCGGACGCGAGCTAACGATGATAACAGGAGCCTTAAATGGCCGGGCATGATACTACTTATATATCACACCGGCCTTCGTGGCCGGGCGTGTTACTTTCACACCGAGCCTTTATGGCCGGGTATGTTACTATGTATATGTATGAAATATTTTTTTTAAAAGGCTAAGCATGCATGACATCCGCCTTATGAGGCATCCAGATGTTCAGGTTATCTCTCTTACTCATTGTTACTTTCATATCTATATTATGTTATTATTCATGCCTTACATACTCGGTACATTATTCGTGCGCGTCCCTTCTTGTGGACGCCGCGTTTCATGCCATGCGGTGTATACGGATGAGTAGAGGATATAGCTAGAAGATGTTCCGAGTGGATTGGCGAGCTCCATTTCTTTCGGGTCTTTGAGTCGGAGTATCCATGTCATGGTCTAATGATTTATGTTAGAGACTTTGCGGACAGAGTCACGTATATAGTATGTCGGTTTGCAAGCACTCCATAAGCGGATGTCTTGCCATGCATTGCTTTACAGATTTCATATGATCACGGATCTTACTTGATTTGATGAAGACGGAAAGAATGTTTTTCGAAAAACTTTCATCATGCTTTTCATTCCATGACTTAAGGGCCCAATGAGACTATGAGTATAACGAGAGCCAGTGGGTTCGCTCGACTCTAAGTAAGGGTCGGGTGCCCATCATACCCTATCAGGATTGGGGTGTGACATACTCCCCTTGAGAAGAACTCCACTTGACTACCAAGGAGATTTCCAACTTCTATCAACCTTTCGGAAGCATTTACACCCTTGATTCTACTAATCTTTGATGTTTAATCTTTGTTTCCCCTTTTTGAATATGTATTGATGTGTTAGGGAGAGGTTTCTAGAGGTTTTTGAAAGTTTGGAGAGATGGAAAATGAGAAAAAGGAGAGGAAACCGTGTATATATGAAAATAAAACTCGGACTCGACCCGAAATATACGGTCCACTATACGGACCGTATAATTTATACGGTCCGTACATTGTACCGTATGTTTCCTCCGAGTTGCCACCCTTCAACGGAAAGGTTCTACGGCCAAGTATACGGGCCGTATAAAATATACGGTCCGTATAATCCCCAGTTTTTTCGATTTCGTTCTCGTCGCTTCGTTTGATCTCGAATCCTTATGGAACCTTCTTGGTACTTGTGCAACACCTCCTTAACGATCTAATGGACATTATAACTCGTCCTTAAATCCTTGCTAAACATTCCTTAGCTCGACGCCCGCCCGTCCTTCCCAAACGTAACTTATTTCACTTTCACGACGAGCCTGGTTTCGCCAAGTCCGATAACCTAAGAATCTTATCGTATATACATTAAGGTTGCCAATCACCCTCTTGTAGTCGTGAAGGTCTCATGTCCGCCTTGACCGACTTTAGTCCATTCACGACACAATGCACGAAATTACCGAGGTGTAACACTAGGCTCGTCGTGAAAGTGAAGTATAAGTTACGTTTGGGAAGGATTTCATAGGCGTTGAGCTAAGGAATGGTTAGCAAGGATTTAAGGACGAGTTATAATGTCCATTAGATCGTTAAGGAGGTGTTTCACGAGTACCAAAAAGGTTCCATAAGGATTCGAGATCAAACGAAGCGACGAGAACGAAATCGGAAAAACTGGGGATTATACGGTCCAATGTACGGATCGTATATTTTATACGTCCCGTACATCTGGCCGTAGAACCCTTCCAGTGAAGGGTGGCAATCTGGAGGAAACATACGGTCCAATGTATCGATCGTATAAATTATACGATCCGTATAGTGGACCGTATATTTCGAATTAGTCCGAGTTTTATTTTCATATATACACGGTTTATCTCCTTTTTCTCTTTTTCATCTCTCCAAACTTCCAAAACCTCTAAACCTCCCCTAACACATCAATACATATTCGAAGGGAAACAAATATTAAACATCAAAGATTAGTAGAATCAAGGGTGTAAATGCTTCCGAAAGGTTGATAGAGGTCGAAAATCTCCTTGGTAGTCGAGTGGAGTTCTTCTCAAGTGGAGTATTTCGGTCCAAAAGATCATCCTTACGTAATAAAGGTGAGTATTACTATTATTTTATGATAGAAAGGGTGTTGAGTAGTTGAAGAACTCGAACTATAAGCAAGTATGAAGTTGTATTCGAGAGTAATGGTTATGGGAATTCCGAAATGAGTTTAGAGGTCGAAAAGTGTTTAACTTGTGGGAAATTTGCGTGTTATGGTATTATGGATGTTGTTGTGTTATTTGGGAGCTGTTTGGTTATATGAGGAAGAGTTGTCGAAACAAACGAAATGCTGCCCAATTTTCGTTAGCTTTAGTCGCTCTAGTTTAAACGTAAGTATGCCTTCGACAATTTAACCTTCGTACGAACCCTCTTATATGTAGAATCGTAAGTCGGAGGGAGAGCTCTTAGTGACATCGTTAAGGAGACACAAAGGTATGTGAGGCTATCCCCTTCTTCTTTCAAAGGCATGACCCCTATATGTTGATTTTGTATATGTTATTCTCGATATTTTACCCCCAGAAATGCCAAAGGCTTAAAGTTCCTAAAGAATCTTACAATGACTCCAATCCGAAAGATTTTCAAGTTTAGCATTCTAAATGATTTCTTGACGTGACTGAGTGGGCTATAAAGCATATGGCCACTGCTCGTGTCTAAGTGAGCTATATTACATATGGCCGTAGGTTACGTCATGGATCCCCAGACACGATCTAATGATGATGATGTCATAATGCACTCGGAGGTTTACGACCTTATGTCACTCCGAGGGAGTGCACTTTTATTTGGGCTCTCATGCATGCTACGCATATTATATATATGCTATAGATGCATCGCCACCTGATCAGCTGGCATATGATGATATTATCCCGGACGCGGGCTATATGGATAATGGATCGGGCCGTACATTCCACGGCAATATATGGATCGGGCTGCACGTTCCGCAAAGAATACATGATATGATATGTTACGCGTGTGCATGCATGACTCCGCCTTAAGAGGCAAGCAGTTACCAACTATCTTTTCATCCTTGTTTTACCTTCTTGTGCTTCTGTTACTTTATGATATATGCCTTACATACTCAGTACATTGTTCGTACTGACATCCTTTCCTTTTGGATGTTGTGCTCATGCCCGAGTAGACGGAGACGACCCGGCCTCTCGCTAGGAGTCGGACCGACTTATGCACTGTAGCACTTCCATAAACCGGAGGTGCCGTTTTTTTATACATATTCTTTTGTGTACATATTTGGATATGATGGGGTCCTGTCTCATCGTCATGCCCTCAGAGTTTCAGTTAGAGGCTCGTAGATACTTGTATGTGGGTAACAGTTGTCATGTGCCCTCGATGTATATTTCGTACATTATTCTTTTGCTGCCATGAATGTGGGTATATGTGGATATGTGTACATGTTTATGAAGCTTATATGAATACAGGTTAAGGCGATAATGGTACGACGTATGGTGCTCGGTATCTAGCTCCGGGTGCCCGTCGCGGCCCTCTAGGCGGGTCGTGACACCCATGTCAGGAGCCTACAGACCCATCTCAGAAGCCTACTCAGGCGTTCGTTGACACACAGGTTTGATTAAATGAATAACGTTAATGTATTCAATATAAATAAGAAATGGTACTAATTATTATATACTTTTCAGGTTCATCCTTCGGCTCCTGAGGTGGCGACTCCCGACGAGGAAGAGGTCGTGGTTTCCGGACCTAACTCGGCTGAGGTTCCGAGCGTGCCGGCGGGACTAGATCCCAAGAAGAAGCGTTCTAGTTAAGGGCGCAGGGCTGGGGAAGAGGAGATGATCATGACTTGGAGCGCCAGGCTATTAAGAGGGAAAAGGGCGATGGAGACGATGGCGAGGGCGGTGGGGATGGTATGAGCCTCAGGCCTAGGGATAGTCTCCTGCATACTACATGTGGGACCCATCCTCGATAGTGTATATACATTAGTGTTGTACAATTTATCATAATTTATCATAAATATTATATATTTTTTGCATATTTATACATATTATCTTAGTCTTTATTATTGTTTATAGTTTCACATCCTAAATTGATAATAAAAAAAAACGTGACACATTCGAAATAAAGTTAAGCATTAATTTAAAAATAAGACGAAACCCTAAAAGATAAATAATGTAAAGCTAATGACTACAAGTCTTCAAACAAAAAAAGACTTCGAGCACTTTTCAACCACTAAAACGACAATCCAAAGTATTGCGTATTCTTGATGTATTGAGCCTATTTTATTAATTGTACAAATATAAGTAGGGTTCTATATAAAATATTGAAGTTCCGGAGTCTCAAAGCATGATTAATATACGGCTAAACTACGTAAAAAGGAGTGAAAATGTAATAAGAGGCTGGTGTTGGAAAATGGCGGACTGCTATAAATGCAAAAAAATAATGCGCTATAGATGAGAGACAAGTGTCTATAGCGCAGATATTTTCTTGGGCTAAAGGACTCAACGGACCCGTTACGGTTAAGTACTTATAGCGCATAAAATCTTTAGCTAAAGCACTTAACGAGGCGTTGCTTGTTAAGTGCTTTAGCACAGTATTTTAATGCGCTAAAGGTACTTTTGTAACATTTTTTTTTGTAAGGGGTATTTTGGTTCAAAATGATTTTTTTGGGGGCATTTTGGTTCCGGACTCGTCACAATGCGGGGGAGGGGGCGAGTGGTGTAGAAAACCAAAAAAAAAAAAAAAAAAAATTAAGAACTTTTAATTTTTTTTTTGAGGGGGGGGGGGATGAGGTGAGTTGGTTGGTGGGATGGTTGGTGGAATGTCACTTGTGGGACTTGTTTTTCCTACAAGTCATTTTTCTCATTTTT
The DNA here is from genome assembly GCF_029784015.1 of Lycium ferocissimum. NCBI lineage: Eukaryota > Viridiplantae > Streptophyta > Magnoliopsida > Solanales > Solanaceae > Lycium > Lycium ferocissimum. The sequence goes on from NC_081348.1 coordinate 55,751,901, forward strand.
AAGGAATTTATTTTTAAAAAAATATATATTTTTCAAAATTTTTGACCAAACAAACATGACAATATTGGAAAACATTTTTCCTCCTTCCGGAATACGCCCTAGAAATTGAAAAAAAAGTAAAGAAGAAAACAAGGACAATAGCTTAGATCTTCAAACGAGTCATATTGGTTCTTCTCCCTTTTTTTAAATATTGGACCCAATTCTTGCCAAGTATTAATTCTCCGCAGCCCCCAAAAAATAATCGAATCTCTAAAATTAATCTGTTCGACAGATTAGTTCTTCAAGATGAATCATATTTAGACACAATATACTTCTTAGAAGAGTTCCCATCCACAGATATAAGAAAGGATCCCCCGACTTAAATAAAGTTTCAACGTAAAATTAAGAATATGATCTAATAAAATTATCACGTACTTATTCAAGTGGAGACATTGCATAATCCTCATCTAAGATAAGTATTACTCCATCTATCCCAATTTATGTGATGTACTTTTCTTTTTAGTTTGCCTAATGAAGAATGATACTCCCTCCGTCCCATAATAAGTGTCATCTTAAGAAAAATACGCATATTAAGAAACTAATAATGCAATGTGAAGTTTACCAAATTATCCCTATATAATAAAAATAAAATTACTTTTACCTTTTGATTAGAACATGCACAAGAAATAAATCTTTTGACATTGGGAATCCAATAATACCAAGTTACTATGTGGCTTTTCCAATCATCATTTAGATGTTACTTTATTGTCTAAGGGTAGAATTGAAAAAAATTATCCAATTTATGTCTTGGTTTCCTAAGGTGACACTTATTATGAGACAATTTTTTTTGGCTAAGGTGACACTTATTATGGGACGGAGGGAGTACCTTACAATATTTAAATATAATTTTACTTAAAATTTTCATTTACCCTTAATGATCATGATTTAGCCACACAAATATCTATGACTTGTTTTGGACCACGAGTTTCAAAAGTCTTTCTTTGTTAAACTCTATGCCCAGTGTATCATGTAAATTGGGACGGAGGAATTAAGAGTCCTTTAATAAGCTAAGCTCCTTCCGATATTAATAACATTAACTTAATTTCATACATCTAAGCGCTCGTTACTACCATCGGATAGTCACTTCGCATCCCCTTTTAGACTCATAGGAATATATACAATGGACATATATCAATAAATTTGCATGAGCATATCACATTGAATGATTGAGTTGCTTTAGGGTAGATGAATATGAAGAATTTCTATTCAGAAAGGGGAAAAAAAAAAAAGCAATCATAGTTCAGGAGCAATCTTAGCATTGAACTGTATGGTGTAAACATTTGAGACCTATTGGTCAAAGCGGACAATACATGCATCACAAGCATAAAAATATTTAGATCTTATAGATAAATAAACATAAAATGGTTTGGTCCAATCTTCTCTTTCCATTTAGGACCATTATTATTAACGAATCTCCACTCTATTGGTTTACAACCTTATTTTGACGAAAATGATCTCAAAAGGTGAAGTAATAATTTCTATCTCTTGCAGACAACTCCACGTCCATAAATTCCACCATTGCAGTTCAAACTTGGCAGCTCCAAATTCAACGGAGCCTTATAAATGCTAGATTGTTCTCCATTTGCTTGAAACCTAGCCACGGAGCAGTCAGTATCAAAGAGTCCTGAAGCTGCAAACTTTTTGTCGCCTCCCATTATTGGCATCAAAACACCCATCTTAACTTTGCTCACGTAGTCCTTCCTATATGTCTGCCCTAAAACGCCATTCACTTCATCACTCAAAGATAAAAACTTGAATCCAAGTTCAAGATGAGCAAAGCAGTCATCATTCGTTATGCCATAGTTATGAACTCGGGATTCTTGCTCTGTAATAGGCACAATCTTGGTTGTGATAGTGAGAAAATTTTCAACATCTATGACAATCTCATTAGTGTTGCCGATTCTTGTAATCGAGCTCATAGGTACAGTTTTAGATTGCCACCTTGCACCTTCAGTTTCAGGAAGGATTATTGGTTCACCGTCGAAGTGGAGAGCGAGGCGGTCGATGGAATCATCCCATATTGCTGTTTTTAATGCAGCAACTGAGATTTTGTGAGCGCCATAAAGGATACCAATAGATTGCACCCAAGTGAAATCTCTCTTCATGTTCTCATTTCTCCTTCCTATGAAGTGGGCATTGATGTGAAATTCAGGGTCTGAAACTAGGCAAAAATCTTTATCCTTCTTGCCATGGAAGTAGAAAGTAATCCCGTCTCCACCGATAAAACGTGGATCTTGACAAACAGCTCCGGGCTTGTCACACTCTACATAAATAAAAAGTACTCGATAAATGCATAGTTTAGTTTTAACATAAAAATAAAGAGAAAATAAAAGGAATTCTTGCAAAAAATAAATAGGAAATTATTACTAATTACTTACTACAAACTGGTTTGCAAGAGACACAATCAACTTGACAACTGTCAGGGCAAGAGGTAGGGCATACGTGTTGGACTGCATAACAACTGGGGTAGTACTTGTTCTTGCACTTGACCTTCTTAGGTGTGGGTGGTTTAGGAGCAGGTGATGGATAATATGGAGGAGGTGGAGAACCAGATGAAGGTGGTGGAGGAGAATATGGGGTACTTGGGGGAGGAGATGAGGGTGGCGATGAAGGTGGTGGAGTTTCTTCCTTGGGAGGAGATGGCGGTGGAGTATATTCCTTAGGTGGAGATGGGGGTGGAGTTTCTTGCTTAGGTGGAGATGGCGGTGGAGTTTCTTCCTTGGGAGGAGATGGCGGTGGATTTTCTTCCTTGGGTGGAGATGGCGGTGGAGTGTATTCCTTAGGTGGAGACGGAGGTGGAGTTTCTTTCTTAGGTGGAGATGGCGGTGGAGTTTCTTGCTTTGGTGGAGACGGCGGTGGAGTATATTCCTTAGGTGGAGACGGAGGTGGAGTTTCTTTCTTAGGTGGAGACGGCGGTGGAGTTTCTTGCTTTGGTGGAGATGGCGGTGGAGTATATTCCTTAGGTGGAGATGGCGGTGGAGTTTCTTTCTTTGGAGGAGAGGGAGGTGGAGTTTCTTTCTTCGGTGGAGACGGAGGTGGAGTTTCTTTCTTTGGAGGAGAGGGAGGTGGAGTTTCTTCCTTTGGAGGAGATGGAGGTGGAGTTTCTTTTTTAGGTGGAGACGGCGGTGGGGTTTCTTTCTTAGGAGGAGTCGGAGGTGGAGTTTCTTCCTTAGGAGGAGATGGCGAAGGATAAGAACCACCATCATCAGGAGGTGGCACTGAGCCATCAACACAAATGGGCTTGCAAGAACGACACTCTGTTATGCAACCATTTGGACAAAACTTGGGACAGACATGAGGAAGATTTTTACATTGCTTTATCTCATCATCTGAGCAATGAGAATGGCTTGGATGATCAGCTATTCCAGGCGGAGTTTTGGCCTCTGCCAATGCTATAAACATTAGCAGGACAATCCCCAAACCCACAACAATGTGGGTTGTCGATCTAGCCATTTCAAGGACGTGTGGTAGTATCTCTCAGTATATATGCTTATTAATTGGCCGCTCTCTAATTGTTCAACTACTTGTGTTGAATGAATGATGAAATTTCCATTGCTACATCACCCCCATTTTATACTAGTGGATAAGGAAAACTCTAAGCCTATTAGTTTGGAGCTGATAATTGTATAATGTAATTGATAATTGGTATTTAGTACTTTCATTTGAAGGTTGCGTTTCACATGCTTCTTTTCCCAAGGAGAAGCTAGTTAAAAGAACTCAATATTCTCTTCAATGTTGCTATATTATCTTGCTGCTTCTAACATGAAGATGTGGTATCACTTGATCATGAAGCTGGGATACAATTTCCATATGCTTATTTATGTATATATAAAGGAACCAATAAAACAAGAGAAAACCCTCTCCAAATGAATATCTTAGATTAGAGACACATGGCATGGGTTAAAATTAATGACTAAGATTTAATTGAATAAAACAAGGCCCTAACCATAGTTTAAATAATTAATAACTTATCCATAAATATATTAAAAGGCTTTCTCTCTCTTCCTATTTACTTTTCCTAATCTTTTCTGATTTACCCATTAGTTTTTGCTACTTAATTTTTTTTCCTAATAGACCCATTATTTAATTGGTGATATTTTCCATCTTTTCAATTATGATGCTTACTAATTCACATTATATAGACCTCATTATTCAATTGGTAATTGTATATTTCTGAAAGAATTGTCACACTATTAAAGAGTTATCATGATTGAAAAAAAGATGGAATATTAAAATAGGAAGAGAGAGAAAGTATTTTAATATATTTATGGATAAGTTATTAATTATATAAACTATGGTTAGGGCCTTGTTTTAGTCAATTAAATCTTAGTCATTAATTCTAACCCATGCCATGTGTCTCTAATCTAAGGGAATTGAGTTTAATTGACGTACATAATACACTAGGAAAAGAAATAATGAAGTTTATTACGAGAAAAATTAAGGGCCTGTTTGGAAAGCCACCTAGGTAATTGGAATTGGGTGCTTGTGAGGGGCGGTAATTACACTCTCCAATTCTCGGGGGGGGGGGGGGGGGGTTTGAGAATGGGTGTAATTATACCCTGTAATTACAGAGTTACTTTTTCGTTTATTTCTTTTTGTTTTCTATTATTTTAATGTCTTTTGTTTTTTAATTTATTTTTTATTTCTATTATTTTTATTTCTTTTTTATTTTTATTTTATAATTATTTTTATTTTTTTAAAATGTATTTTTCTTTTTATATTATTTATTTTTCATTTCCTTTCTTCTCATTCCCAACCTTTACTTCTTGTGGTTCCATGTAATTGCTCGTATTTTTTTTTTAATTTATTCATTTAGCATAACCGTGTTTTTATTCTAATTTTTGAAACTACACCTCTTAATATTGGAAAGAATGAGTCATTAACAAACTTAGTATATAACGAGTGACGTTATTAAAGTAGAATTTCGTTGTGAATGAGGTTATAGACTTATATTTTCCCTTTCTTTTGAGTTATTTACTTAAGTTTCGTTGGAACTTACTTATGTAATATTAGAATTTGACATAAGAGTATTATGTTAAACCTTTTCTTTTGAATTTTGAATTTAGGTTATATTTTCAATTTTAAGTTATTTGCTTTCACATTGCATGTTGTTTATTTTCACTTACATTTGATGGATTTTTTGTGTCAAACATTTGAATAATGTTATGGCATTATATTTAGAAATTTTTTTTTGTCAAACATCCAATCCATGACATTCTCACAAAAAAAATCTTCTTTTAAGTTTTATAATTAATTAAAATTAAATATTATTAATTTGAAAAATATATATCAATTATTTTTTGCAATATTAGTTACAAATATATGATTATTAACTAATATATTTTCAAGAAACAATATGCTATTAAATAATTATTTAATATCATTTATAAAGGTAAATATTTTTTAAATATTAATTTTAATTTTTATAATTAAATTTTATTTTAAAATTAAACTAGCTGATAAAGGTAGATTACACTTGTACAATCAAACAACACGCTTGTAATTACACTGTAATTATGTTACGACAAACAAACAGGTCGTTCTAATTACACTACTAAGTAATTACTACCCTAGTAATTACACCAATTCCAATTACCAGGTGGCTTGCCAAACAGGCTCTTAAATGAAAATGATGTAGTCTAATTGCAGAAAGAACAAGGCGAAACGATAAATAATAAAGGCATGAAGATGTGGTATCACGTGTCCATAAAGCGAGGACACTACACTTTCAAAATGCTAATTATTGATATATGTACCTTTCGTTGAACATTGGAGTAGCTTCGAACTAATTTATAGGAAGACCCAAAATGAAGAAATTTATTAAGGTGTTATATTTCTTCTGCATGCCAGAGAGAAACCATATATACGTACGTAATACATTTGAAAAGAAAAACTAAAGTTTATTGGGATAAAATGAAATGAAGAAAGACGTAGTTTAACTGGAAACTGATGTGTGATCTAAAATGATTCATGCATGGCAAAACAATGGAGGAAATAGGTAATGGGAAATTAGATCAATATATACATTCTTAAAGGTCCAGTAATTGAAGTTTCTTCTATCATCCACTTTGACAAAACATATATATTAACAGTATAAAACTTCTTTTTTTTTTTTTTTTAATTACACCTATAAGTGAATTTAATATGTGAATATTTAACTTGATTGGCTGTTTCCTGAGATTGGGCGGCCGAAGACAGAACATGGCAAAACAATAAATCACAAATGTGAAATTGTTTATCTTGTGAGTAAAGGGATTAATGTATAGGGTGGTGTTTGGGGTGTAAGTTATGTGGAAAGCAATTAATGTGAACATGGATATTTAGAACCCTAGTATGTTACTCAAAGCAAACACCTTTACAACCAATTCGATTGAATCTCAAGTATTGTATGCATGATTTTCTGTAGCTCCTGGCAAATACAGAGCATAGGTATCACTTATTATTTCTGCATCTATAAGGGGATTTTAACATATATTTGCTGTATTTTATTGTTGCCGATGTTATTTATTCCTGTTCTCATTATTCTTCTTATTATAGTTTTTGAGTGCAAATCATTTACACCTTTAACATTTAAACTCACTTTCTCAACTTTGAGCGATGGACGTTCTCTCTGCATCTTTCCCCTCGCCCCCCCCCCCCCTCAAAAAAAAAAAAAACCTATCCTATATGTGATGTCTATTTTATCTTTTACATTTTCAATCTTCCACCTATTTATTACTTGTCGGAGTTAATTACACTAAACACCATAGGTATTATGATTCGGTTTACGATACAGCTAATCAGATTTTTTAAAATCAAACACTTATACCCCTATATCGATGAAAATCCTACAATATGCCCACTATTAGGTATATCCGAAACTAAGTATATTGAAGTATCATTATTAAATGCTAAATTAATCATAAATAAGAAAAATTGTGTTAATTTAAGATAATTTTGAAGTGGAAGATAACTAAACAAACCAAAATAAAAATGGAATTTCCTATATAGTAAAATATTATCTATACATACCATATTAAGAAATAAGAACTCAAAAGTTAAAAGTTGAATTACTTAAATACTCCTCCTATTAATCTAATAAATAATACTTGATTAACCCTTAAGCGACCGACAAAGAGCGCCTACCTCCACCCTTTTAGTGCCCGTTTATTAACTATTACACTAATTCTATTTGTTTGTCATAGTTACTATCTGGAGAGTCAAATGATATTTACTTTGATCATAATTTTTTCAAATACGTTCTAAATATTTTGAAATGTTAACTATTGTGACTATATATGACAAGAAAAATTCTTTACAACATCCGGAAGATGGAAGTATATGTTGCTTCTAATGCATGAAAATTAGAGATGAAAAATTATGATACACACATGAAAAATGGGTAGACATGAACAAAATTGTTCATTACCAATAGTATTACACTTTTGCCACAATTTACTAAAATCTGCACCATAATTAATTTATCAAGAAACAAGCAAAAATTGATACCAATACCATACGTACTTGATAGAGATGTAAATTAGGTGTCTCTATCACAAATTGATGATGTTATACCAGTCATGCTAAAGAAGTTATATATTGATCGAATTTTTGTACAATTTTTATAAAATACTATTTTTATTTGGCACGACTACTTAATATGTATGCAATAATAAAAAGTTTGAGGTTACACTTTCTTAAAGATTAAAGAAAAAAATTTAAGATATGAAACATTTACAATCATAGTCAATGTTGCTCATATTTACATTTAAACAATTAAACTTTACAACAACAACAACAACAAATCCAGTATAATTCCACAAGTGGGGTTTGAGGAGGGTAGGATGTACGCAGACGTAACCTCTACCTTTTTGGGGAAACTTTGTTGTTTAAATATATAAAAATAATGAAACAATTATGCTGAATATTTTGATACATTAGAACTGTTAAAATTACTGTATAAAGTTTTATCTTCAAGACATATTAACAACATAAAATATAACAAAAAATAATGGTAAACACGAAAAATAAATTTTAACCGAGTGAAGTGATAATGTCCAAATCCACTGTTATAGCCCGTGTTTTGTACATTCGGATAATCCGGGATAATTGCAAGAAGTTAAAGGCAAGACCATTTCCAAAATTGTTTTAGTAGACAAGTTGTTGATGAATATTAATTATGACTATTATTAATGAGAAAATATTGAGAAAGGCCAAGGGTAAAAAGGAAAATTCGCAAAAGTGGCTCATGGTAATTTTGTGGAAGGCTAGGGGTAAAATGGTAATTTCACAAAAAGGTTCAAGAGAGTTCTTGAATACTCCCTCTTGGCCGTGTGGCATGTATGGTGTGCGTCTACATTTTTATTATTTAATGGGGGGCTAATTGCAAATTATAAAAATGTATAGACCAAAGCTTACATAAGAAGACACTTAGTCTTCTTTGTTGGATTTTGAGAAATTTCAAGAAAAAAGAAGAAAACTCTAGAAAAGAAAGAAGGGGGACATGTGACCATATTTGAGGGACCTAAGCATAAATATATAGAAGTGGTGGAAGATATATATATATATATGAGAAGTCATCTTTTAATTCAACAAAATTTGGAGAAAGAAAGAAAACAAAGAAGAAGAAAAATTTGGAGGGCCATTCGGCCAAGGCTATGGAAAATTAGCTCCTTGAATTCTTGATCAAAAAAATATTTTCTTCTAGTATTCCAACTAAGTTGAAGGCCCTCATTGACATGGGAGAGTCGTTGGAGCAATTAAATCGTTCATTTGAGCAATATATGCCCTAGCCGAATGAAGAAGATGAGTGGAAAAAGGTATGTGTTCAACCTTCCTTTACATATTTTATGGATGATTTATGCATGTTGGAGTGTAAAGAAATGAATGAAGTTCATGAAAGAATGATGTTGATGTTGGGCCGTGCATGTGTGATGTTGTGTAGGGGAGAATGAATTAATTTTATGTAATGTGTTGGTTGTTATTGTAATGTGTAGAAATGGATGAAAATTCATGCAAGCATGCATGTAGTGGTGATGGCCGAATATAGCAGTATGTGTAGAAGTGAGGAATTAATTTTATTTAGTAGTTTGGTTGCTATTGTAATGTATAGAAATGAATGAAAATTCATGAAAATCTATGTGAGAAGTTGTTGTAACCCAGAATGGTAGGTGATTTGGTAAGTTATGGTAAATTGATGTAATTTGATATTCTAGTTGTTGTCATTGTGGATTATGTGGTGTTGAATGAAGGGTGTTGTTGAAGTTAACGTATATGAATGATGATGACATGTAAGGTTGTTGTGGAATTGGAAGATTTCGGGTAAAGTAAAATGTTGATTGAGTTGTTGAAAGATTATGTGAATTAAATTGAATTGAATTGAATATGAATGGAATGCTGTTAGTAAGATTGTTGGCATTGTTGTTGGTTTGGCCGAGTTGAATTCTCGGATTGTTGTTAATGGATGAATTGGGCGGCCATATTCTCGGACGGTGTATTTACGGGGGAGATGCTGCTTGAAATTTCGGCGGGAATATAAGTAAATGTATTTGAAGGGTTAAGAGAGGTATATGATAATGAACCTAACAATTGCGTCAATTTTCTTGAATGTAGACCAACAAGTTTGGAGGGATAAGTGTAGCTAGTAAGGCGCGGCACGAGGTATGTTAAGGCCCGTCCCCTTATCTTTCTATGGCATGATCCGTACGTGAGACTTGATAAATGCTTCCATAACGTTCCTATTTTAAAAAGTCATAAGTTATGATTCCAAGACATGAATTTTTTTCTAAAAGTCTATAAATGTTTTCCAAAAATATTCGTTTTCTCCAAAATTAAGTTCTATGATTCTTGTAAGCTTTTACGATTAAGACGACGAATATGATTTTTCAATGACAATGACGATGTCCAATATGAGAAAATGTCTATGTTGAATATGTCGAGAATATGTTCCTATCATGAAATATGATGACATGAAAATATGAAACTATTTCTTGATTTCTCAATTCTACTTGCGGACAATGACTATCTTAAAGATTCCGAGTATATGAAACGACGCCTTATGATCCGGTTCTATGTGTTCCGATGATGTTACTCTTCATTGATAGTCTCGCCTTATAGTACTAGTTCCTTCAAGGCGAGGCACGGCGCCCATGGCTATTCCATAATGTAATCGGAGGTCACCGACCTTATGTCACTCCGATGGATACATGACTTTCTTTGGGCTCTCCTGCATGCTTATATGATATATGATATGTATATGACACATGGATATGATATATGTATATATACATGGGGTGGGGGAAGGGATACATGGGGGATGGGAAGGGACACATGTTTCATTGCCACTGGTCGAGTGGCGTTATCATCCGGACGCGGGATGCCGGAGACGCGGGCGGGATATATGGGCGAGCCGACGTATTTCGGCGCTATGTGGGCGAGCCGACGTTGTTCGGTGCTATGACATATGACATGACACGATATGATATGACATGACACGATATGATATGACATGACACGATATGACATGATATGATACGATATGACATGATATGATACGATATGACATGATATGATACGATATGACATGATATGATATGATATGAAATGATATGACATGATATGATACGATATGATATGACATGATATGATATGATATGCTATGATATGGCATGCGTGGTATCCGGCCTAAAAGGCATTCATATGTACAGGTTACTCTTCTGCCACAGGATATGTCCTATGTTTCCACATGATTATTGCTCGTATGTATATCCTGCACATAAGTTATTGTTTATGCCTTACATACTCGGTACGTTGCTCGTCGCGCCCACTTGTGGGCGACCGCGTTTCGTGTCGCGTAGGTACACCGGATGAGTAGAAGCCATTACGAACGTTCCAGCGGAGTTAGTAGACTCCATTTGTTCGGAGTTCGTCTAGTCGAGTATGTGTGTTGTGCGGTTGTTCGAAGTTAGAGACTTTACGGAGACAGTCGTGGGTCTAGAGTGTCGATTTTGAAAATGGCTCCTTGGCCGATGTGTTTTTATTGTACACTATGTTGCATAGTTCTTACGCTTCTGCATTGTGTTTAATTTGAGAAACGACAAAAGATTTTGGAGTTTTACCATGTATTTTATTTTTGATAGATCAAAGAATCCAAGGAAAGTATATATGTAATAAGAGTCAGCGGGTTCGCTCGGCTCCAAATATGGGGTCGGGTGCCCATCACACCCTAGTGAGATCGGGGTGTGACATCCACTCCCTAAAGAGAAAGTGTACTCGGTCGTATGCAATATAATTTACCCAACTATGAGGTGGGGTCGATCCCACAGGGAACAATATAATAGGCGATTAAGAAAGTAAGGAACTTTCACTTACTAAGCTAAGCCAAACACTTGATAATATTTTGATTTTAAGAAAATTATAACTAATGCGAAAATATAAACTAATCTAGAAAGCAAGTAAAATGATCAGTGCCCACAAACTTGGATACAAGAGAAATTACTCTCAAGTAATGATCCAATGTATTTTACAATTTTACAACTATGAGCGGGTTTATGTTAATAGCTAATGATTTCTAAAATCTCATTAAAAGTCTCTCAATCAAATCAATGAATTTCATTCTAAGCTTTCTCAAGCCTTAGAGTGTGATGTTAAACACAATCAATTCAACCTCAAGTTAACTATCCTATCTCTAGCTCAAGTTATTAGATGGATTTAATGACTCGAATCCTTGCTATCTAACTCTTTTCCTAACTTTCACTTTCTTTCTCAACCAAAGTAAAAGTACTTAGGCACAAATAATGTTTGCAACCATTAAGAGACATTTACGCATGAAGAGTTGATAGAAAAACATTAACCCACTTCATTAGAAATAAAAATTGTTCAATACATAAGCAAAACAAGAGATGTAATTCAACACTTGATAATCGATATTCTCATAAACAAGATGCAAGTGAGAGAACAAAATACAACACACTTAAATATTCAATACATAACAAGGAATTGAAGAAAGGATTAAGAGTTTTATCATTCAAGAGCTTCAATCTTCTTCTCCAATGGTGTGGTTGATGATGAACCCTAGCTCCAAGCTTGAAATGTGGCCAAAGATGAAAATGGTTTCCCCCAAGTCTTCCTTTTATATTTCCCAATTTTTCCAAGTCCAAAAAATGACAAAATATGCCCCAGATTTCAGTTTTTGCAGTTCTGTCCCATTTTTGCAAAACTGTCCACTTTTGACAGTTTTGCAAAACTGTCCCGATTTTGCCTCTTTTTTTGACTTTATTTTCACTTGGTTTCTTCCGATCACTTCTAAATCACATAAAACCTGTAAAATAGATGTAAATGATATTAAATGCACTATTTTCTCAATCAAACATAGCAAAAATATAAGATTAAAGAAAGGGATAAGTTGGTAAAATACTACGACTTCTCATGAAAGAAGGTGATACAAACCCGGTTGATTGCGGTGTACAACTTCAGAAAGCTATGACGATGGCCAAGAAGTAGAAGAAATAACTAGACTACTAAAGCATCGTCTCTCTCTTCCCAGACTTATACTCTGCTTATTGTTCGTATTCACAGGTTTAGACGAGATTCAATCCTCTTGACCTCGAGAAACAAGCCACTATATGATGATCCATATTGATCATTCACAAGAATTTGTACTTTATTCTTTAATGTATATTTATTTACTTAAAATTATATTTTCTTGTAATAATATTTGATGGACAGAACAAGTAGTAGATCCCAATTAGCTTATGATTAGTATTTCAATATTGGCATAGCTTAGGTTTAGGTATATTACTAAGATTAGGATTGTAGAGTCCAACCTCAATCTAAATAGAAAAGGTATGGCTGTTGTTACGGTTCGCATTTTCGCGGGCGGGGTTAGCATTAGGAAAAGCTACTTTGATCTCATTGGTGCTCTTTCGGACTTTGTTTTAAAAGTCGCCTTTAATTTTTAGAAAATTAGGAAAACCGAGTTTTTGAAGGGTTTATTCATACACGTGAAAAATTCTTCTTAATCAAAGTTCTAGCTAAGGGTTCGGTGATCCGCTAGGGAAGGTATTAGGACCTAGTATTAAGGATCCGTACTATTTTTTCCCCGG